>NC_060143.1:586735652-587035931 GCF_021461385.2 Schistocerca piceifrons
TACCCTTCCTCCGCTTCAGCGTTTGAGGTTCCTCTTTTTCTTTTTCATCCCTGTGTGCTCTTAAAGGCTGGTACAACTGTTTGACACATAATAGGTGACTGGGTAACATGTAATTGTCAGCCCTGGGTCGACAGGTAGGTTTAAAATGTATCCCCCCCCCCCCCCCCCATACAGGCCAGGCCCAGGGAAGGATGATTGCCTGAGCTGTTACCTTCCCAAATTGTTGGTTGTCCCTCTGTCAGGAGAGCGGGAGGTGTGACATGAGATGTGAACAGTCGTCTAAGACAAGTGTGCCCACCACTGCGGGGGAGGGGGGGGGGGGGGAGCATTTGGTACAAGTGCATTACTGAGATGCTGCCAATCGTGGGGGATTTGATCGCAATGAATCACCCTCTGTCTATGTCTACTAAACATAAATAGAATGTGGCTAAAGATTCAAAAAACTTCCATTTGCACCTCAGTTCATTGGAGTATCACACACTGAAGGTCCTTTGCTATGGTTAATCCTTTTATTATTCAGAAAGGTGTTGGTGCCTGTGAAATCCTACTCTAGTTTACATAATGGGGTTTTGCTTCTGGAGACCAATTGTGATTTTCAAACCCAATAACTACTTGCTGCTTCATTCCTCCATGGCTATCCTGTTTGTGTCAAGGCCTATTGAAAACTGAATACTTTGCATGCTGCTATTTTCACATGGCTGCTCGATGGTCTGACCAAGGGACAAATTAAAACTTACCTCTCTGATCAGGGTGTCACTGCAGTTCATCAGATTGGTGCAATCTTTATGCCTAGATATACTCTATTTCTCACATTTGGTAGTGTAGTGCTTCTGTCAAAGATAAAGATTCAAAATCTGATGCATTGCTACCATTATCAGTGTTACAACCAAACTCACATGTTCTCTCAAAACACATCCAAATGTGTGACTTGTGGTAGGGATGCTCAAGAGGGCAATTACCCACTTCCTTCTCCCCACTGTATCAACTGTACTGACAACCATGCTGCATCATACCTCGAATGTCCTGTGTATCTCAATGACCAGGCTGTTGCTTGCAAGTTGTTGGCTAGTCAAAAGCTCTGCATTTTGCCATCTGGCACTTACCGTACAACTCTCGTTATACCTCGCTCCGTGGAGGACGTGGCCACACAGACCTCTGGCCTCAGATTCAGCACTGCAGTTTATTGCCCAGTAACATGGTTGTGTCCACATCTCCTCACCTTGCAGCTGCTTAATAAGCTACCATCACTCTTCCCCCCAGTGGTGAAATCAACTGCTTCACAACCAGCAGGCTGACAAGGACAAATGAAACACTCCCATGAAGACTTATTACGTCCCTCCAGCCAACAAACATCTGAGTCCTCATCTGCTAATTGCAAAGGCCCTTTGAGATCAAAGACAAATCGTCTTCTACTTCCCTGACTCAGAGATCCTCTTCAGTGATGTCGCCACCCTACCTGGCTAATCTCCATCTCACCAGTGTGCGGTGCGTATCATGTGTCTGTTCTGAACTTGGCGGGCCAACCCAGAGAGAATGCTGATGCCTCTGTAGATCTTGTGGAACAGGATCCTCCAGCTTGTGCAACCTGTAGCAGTGAGTCTTCAAAGGCTGCTACTTGGCAGTCACCAGAGATTACCCTTCCCTTGCTCCCTCATCCTCATTTCCTGTCATCGCTCTCCTCCAATGGTAGGTTCGCAGTATTAGATCCAACAAGGATGCATTCCAGCTGCACTTGGAATTGCCATTCTCACTTCTTTTCTGCCTCCAAAAGAAAAGAAAAAAAACTACATCCTTAGGACCACTTCGACTTCTCACATTTCCTTCCAGTTCACTTTGACCTTCCTCACCCCCCAAGGATGGCATTCCATCTCATGGGGGAGTCGTGCTGCTCATATAGGATCTCACTGAACACTCAGTGGGAAGCTATTTCAGTCTGCATTTTCCTTCCTCACTTCACTTCACTTTTTCTTTTTTGCACCTTATTGGTGAACTCCCTCACACCTTTTTGCTGCTCGGTGACTTTAATGCACACCATCCCCTTTGGGGCTCTTTGAGAACCTGTCAGAGGTGCCCTCTTGGCCGACCTTCTCGATCAACTCAACTTCATTTGTCTTAACACTAGAGCACTCACGTTTCTTTCAGACTCCACACATACATACTCCCATTTGACCTCTCATTTAGCACTGCCCACCTTACCCATTGTCTTGAATGGTCCATTCTCTCAGACATAGACTCGAGTACCCATTTCCTGTGTGCTATCCATTAGCTGATGGCTACCTCACCTACATATAAACCCAATTGGCAGCTTTCTAAGGCCGCCTAGAGATTTTACTGCTACCTGGCAATCTTAGACAAGCATCGTTTCCCCAGTTGTGATTATCAGATAGAATAAATTAAAATTGTTATCCTTACCACCACAGAACATTCCATACCTCTCACTTCATCTTCACCATGCCATGTCAGAGTCCCTTGGTGGGCTGAGGTATGTCACAATACAATTTGTGCACAGAGATATGCTCTCCACATTTTTAACTGTCGTCCTATGATGATGAACTGCATTCATTAAAAACAGGTGGGTGCACAGTGTCATTGCAGTACCCAGTCCCTTAGTATTCTGTGTCTCCTAAGCAGTACTTCATGGGGAGTGGATCGGACCACCCTCCTCCATTTTTACCGATCACTTGTCCATTCGAAACAAGACTATGGGTGCTTCATTTGTGGATCTGGAAGTCTGTCCATCTTTGGAGTTTGCTGCTTTTGACTATTTCTCCAGCAGCTTAACTTGATGCTACCTGCTACATCCCAATTGGTACGAATCCTTCACCACCTTGGCTTCATGCAGTGGCCCGTGTGGTCCTTGGACTTCATTCCCTTCCTAAGGAAACTATTCCGGATTTGATCTATCACCATAAGTTTCTCAACCTTCACCCACAATGAACAATATTACCTTTGTGTACACTGATGGCTGTAAGACTGACTGTGGTGTCAGGTGTGCCTTTGTCACTGGCACAGATAATTTTTGGTATCGGCATACAGAACACTGCCCAATATTTACAGCCTATCAGGCAACACCATACATCTTGGGATACTGGCTTTTTAATTGTCATATGTTCAGATTCTCTCCATGCCCTTCAGAGCCAGTGTGTGCTGTACACAGTCCAACCCTTAGTGCAATGGATCCAAAAAGCTTCCACTTGCTTGCTGTTGGCTGAGCCACTGTAATGTTCGTGAGGGTTTCTGGTCACATCAGTCTGATGGGAAATGTGGCTGCTGACACTGCTGCCAAGGCTGCATTTCTCCTACCTTTGCCCACTAGCTCTTCCATTCCTACCAGTGTTCTGTGTTGCCATCTGTCGATAGGTAGTGTCACTTTGGCATTACTACTTGCTCGTTTTGTGTTCATGGGAACAAGCTCTGGTGAATTAAACCCAGTGACTTGGCTGATCATCCCTTTGCTGTCTGGCCATGAGGAAATCATTTTATCTAGGCTACATATTGGGCACTATCATTTTAGCCATCGTTATTTGGGTGGTAAATCTCCACCACTGTGTGTTCACTGTCAGCAATCTTTGACAGTTCACCATTTCCTGACAAAATGCCCTTTTTTTAACCACTTACATTCTAGTGTATGTTTGCTGTCTGAGCTATTGGCTGTTTCAGCTAATGATGCACGGGCTGTCAGTCACATTTTACTTTTTATCCATTGCAGCAATTAGTGAAGGACATTTAATCTTTAGTTTGGGATCTTCATTGCCTCTTTCAAAGAGAAAGTCCTTGTTGATAGCTGTTTCCTTCCCTTGATTGGGCTTAAAGTGTAATAGTTTTTAACTTCTTTCCTGTAATATTGTTCTACAAGTTCTGACATGGGCACATAGGGCCTCAGTTGTTTTTGTGCCCTAAAACAAAACAAACATCCCACCACCAATCCCTATGTGATGGTAACCTCCATTCAAATCTCCTGTTGTCTACCAGCAGGAGGCTGCTCCCTTCTGCCCAAACCACAAGAGAACAGCCAACTTCTCATCTGTGTCAGTATTGTGCATGGGTACTCTCCTACTGAATCCAAATCCCACAAGGACGTTTTTGAAAAGAATAAAGACAATGAAACCAACGGTGATAGTAGACCCCCACCACTATCCTGAATCTCCTTCCCCCTTCCATCATGATCAAAATCGTGCAATTAGAGGGCAACAAACAGATGGTACTAACTCAAATGGAATCGCAATTGACTATTCCATCCCAGTAGCAATGCTATTGGTCACACAAGCAAACACAAACCAGTGGAACTGCTCCCCTTGTTGAACTGAAGCACTTGCTCCCAATTCACTCAGTGGCTTGCAAAGCAAAACAAGATGATGTACAACACATTCATCTACTGTACATTATTATTGAGCCTGTTATAAGAACTGAATTGACCCTGCGGGAGTCCCTTGTGTCTGTTTGCAATGGCTCTTCAGACCACCTCTGGTGACCTATTAATGCCAAGATAGAAGTGGTCACAGGATGCATATGAACAAACACAGAATTTGACCTTTGCAACATCTACTTCCAGAGGGAGACATGACATACCATCATACCATCAGATCATCGTGGTCTCCTGGATATCTCTGACTTTTCTTTTACAGCGTTATTTTAATGTCCATAACACTTCAAGGGGTAGTTCTAAGACTGGTAACCATGGGAAATTATTAGAACAAGTGTTTTTAAATCTCGCACTCCTTATGCTGAATAATGGTTGCCCCTACTCACTATGATACAGCACACGAATCCTTTCTGGGCATCTACCTTACGCTGTGTACGCAAGGTGCAACACAGTCGCACAAGAGGCCTGTACAGTGATGTAAACTTGAGGAGGCTTTTACTACTGCTAAATAAGTTGTTGTATAACTGGTCAGTTGCTATTCAAAAATTAATGTTTATTGATTCATTTCAAGCACAGCCCATTATCAGAATGATATTTGGTGATGGTCTGTGCCCAAAATCCATCAGTTAATAAGGAGTTTTGAATAGCAAGTGACAAGTTATTCTAGCAACTTACTCAGCAGTGGCATAAGTCTCCTCAAATTTATGCTGTGTAGCCCAAGCTTTTGTCCTGTTATTGAACAGAAGGTTCACTATGATGTCTGTGATAGAAAATTTCTGTTCCAGCGATCTTTCAGAGTACAAATCATTAATTCCTATCCTGTGTACAAACCTCTTCTCAGTAGTGACTAATGGTCTTACAGGAAGTTGGATCTATAGTCTCACCATCCTTATATGTTGACTTCTGCAGCTGCCATAGTTCTCCCAGCATTAAGGGTCCCAAAGTGCCAACTATGACATTACAAGGAAATCAGGATATGAGGTACATCCATGTGCTTTCCAGTTTACCATTGCAGAAACTTGGGTCATACATTGGTGCCTGCTCATCCACACACAGAACAATAACTGCATAATGAAATGCTTCATGTGCTTGTGACTTAACTGTTCTTAGTATTTGTATCTTACATAAAGTGAAGTACATTGCCACTCATATAATACTTTAAGCAGATGTGAAAATTAAAACTTCATTCCTTTCCCTCAGTAACAGATCATGAGTTGCAGATCATTCCACCATCTAACTACCCCACACAGCTCTAATTTTATTAAAATCAGGATGTGGAAGTGTGGCCAATGGATCAGAAGCACTATCAGCATTGGGACTTGTAGACTTGAACTGCCAATGTGGGGTCAGCTTGAAAATGATGCATTCTGGACAAGACACAGCCTCCAAGTAATGACAGATACTCCTACTTTATGGATCAGACACCACCAATTACTCAATTACACTATACAAATGCATAGCAATCTGAAGCATTCAAATCAACACCTTCTCTTTACTTCCAGAAAAGTGGCCTCAGTTAAAACATTCAGTATTGGCTTGGTTAAAGTCAATCAGCTCAGACATTTGATTACCTTCTCCAATCCTCTCACTGTCACAGACTCAAACATCCTTCATCAGATTACCTTCCATTCAGAGAAACAAAGATATCAGAATACCACATGAGACCAACATTGTACCATTGACACTCTTGCCTGGAATAGAAAACGGAGTGCCACAGCTGCAATCAATAACTTTCAGATTATGAAATAGTCTAGGACTTTGGTCTTCTGGTGAATCCACCTCCTTGTGCCGCCACATTATCGATCACACCAGTCTGACCCCCATGACCCACAAATAAATCTTGTGGCCTTGCTGCAGCTGTGGAACCCTACTGACAGTTGTGCAGATCCTGTCTGAATATCTCTAAGAGTGATTTGTTTACTCTCATCTGAATCCCTTATTGCTGTAGTTTAGCTGGCTGCCAGTTGGGGAGAGGAGTTATATACCACCATGTTTGATACCCAGGAGGGACTTAAAGTTGCTCTGGGTAGAGGTCAGGTTCCACCCCTGGCATTCCAGTTTAAATAACATTTAGCTGGGAAGTCTCAGCTACATCTGCAGAAAGATTACAGACACTTTGAAATAAAGTACATTGACAGTGCACACTGATGAGTAGTGAGCCAGAAAAAAGACAGTTTGGACTTCCAAAATGGTGTCATAGTAACCAGTTGTAGTTGACATAAGAAAATCATAGTGGAATACAAAATAGATCTATATTTATTTCTTAAAAATATGGTACATACTTCAAAGAATAAGAAATTTGTTACTGAACAAAAAAGGTGAAAAACTGAATGTGCAACACATCTAGTCTATCAGATTACTGTATTTAAGCATTCAGTCATTGGTAGCATAGAAAAAGCTAAGAACACAATTTGTGAAATGCATGTAATGTTAATAAACTGAAATGGTACACTGTTTGCTTCAGTTGCTGTAGCAAGTGACTAGAAAGAGAAAAGCCATTAGACAAAGATAACATGACCTGGCTGGAGAAAGACAAGTAAAGAAATAGACCATATCTCAAAACAACCCTCTCAGCATTTGGTTCCAGTGACTGTGTGAGCTCTAAGCCTGGATGGCCAGGTGGAGATTAAACCACCATCCTCCCAAACAAAAGTAAAGTGATTTGACACCATGCCATATCACTCAGTGGTGATGACAGTACACTCCTGTGCAACTGAATTACACATGCTTATTCATTATTGTGTATGCAAACTCCATTTGTCCTGGCAGCTATGACATGTTTGTGTGTGGGCTGAATGGGATTTGGAGTTCTTCAGATTTGTGACCACTCATCCACTGCTCACACCTTAGTGACTGACACTGGATCTGAAGGGAGCACTCATCTTGCTTGATAGCACCCCAGGTCTGCTCAAGAAAACTGAGATAATGAGACAAGAGGGGTCACACAAGAATCTTCTTCTGCTGTGAGTTAACTTGCTGAAGATCCAGACTGTTTTCAGAGTGCTTTTGGTGAACAAATGGATGCATACCATCAGTGTGTCCCACATTTTTAACCACTGAGACGATTTTGGTATACATAGCACATCATATGGTCTTATATCCACTCATTTATTGATATTTACCAATGTACTCACTCATCAGTCCAGGAAACCATTTATACAGCTCAAAGCATGCACCAGCAGTGTTACTGTAACTGTGCTCATCAGTGTCTAGAGGAACACTGTGGCCAAAACTATATTCGTTGATTGGTGTCCACTGTACACTACAAAGAGGCTGTATCTCTGGACAGTACAGCTGCTCATTGGTAGTTGCTGGTCAGAACTAATAGTGAGTGTCATGTGTTACACTGTGATCTGTCTGTCTGATATTACAGTTTGGAATAGTTGCCAATGGCCCTTTCTTTAACATGTCACCCCACAGTCAATTGGCCTGGAGCCAGCAGTTCACTCAGAGCAGAGGTATCCTCTGTACTAATGATAGTGGCGTGTCGGAAGTCCACTAGGTGACCAAATTCTGAAAGCAAGATTTCCCATGTCTTAGCCATTAGAAAAATGAGTGTGATCAAAATGTACTGACATATCACACCTCTTGCTTTTTGTATGGTTGACTTTTGCATACCATTTGGAACAACATTTGATAATCTCTTTGCTATGTGAGGCACCAAATGTTTGTTGCTATGGTGACAGAAGTGATTAACACTGTGACTGTCTATAACTGAATTCGCTGTGAGTGTAGGATGTCTACAGCATCCGGTCTGTTTACAGAGAGTAAACATGCATTTTGCCTTGCTGACACACAAAAATGTTATAAAACTTACATATGTATCTGAAATTGTCATTTTTATTAGTTGGTGTGAACTTATGCAACTGATAAAATGTTAATCTTAAGTTGGTACTTCCTTCCTCTTTACTTCTGATAACCCCTCTATCATTAATCTGTGCAAATGTCCGCAGAGAGGTTAAAAAAATTACATTGCTTTTTGTTTCTGTGATCAGGAAGAAAAACTAATCATGAAACACAATCTAGAATGTTTTCCACTTGACAGTCTCCCTCTGTGTGCTGATCTGGAGGCCAGGGTGGTGGTTTATTTGACATACTTTCTCTCCCAGTGTGGTATGAAACTGTGTTCTGTGCCAATGCAGCTACAGTCAAAAAGTGCAGATAAAGCAAAAGTTTCCAAGCAATTGTGTTTATTAATCTGCTGTTCAGAGCAGCTAAATTAATACTGTAATTTAATAATGTAAACACTGATGTTTACAGTACATTGGTTACAGAAGTTTTAGTGCATTTATGGATATAGCAATATTGTCATATCTGTGTGCTATGCATGCAAATAGCACATGGTGTAAATATGATAAGCAAAAGTGTGACCACTGAATCCAGTGCCACAGTTCACCCAAAAGCAAACACACATGTGTCTTATTAAGTGATATAAATCCACCCAGTGGAAGTTTAAAACATTGAAACTGGTAGTGAAAATAGAGAGAATGGTTACAATAGACTTAAATGTTCAGTTCATGTACAGTACTAAAGTCACACTGGAGCCTAATCTAAAATGTTCAGACTTAGTTTTCTTCAAAAGCTCCCCTAGCACACACAGCATATAAAAAGAAATCGCAGTTTGGACATCAGGAAACAACTGAGAAATTCAACAATTGTGATTTGATATGGATTCATAATGAACTGTTTACTCCTGAAATAAATGTTGCAAGTTGTTGTAAACATGGTAGTAAGTGTACACCATACTGAGAGTGAAATATAGAGTACACCTTTGCTCTACTTTTGGAGTTGTGTGTGACAATTGAAACAGTAACAAACCCTTTCACATCTCATTGTGTGGAATACATGTAAGTTTTTTGTAGGGCTTGAGATATGCTGGAATGGGAAGAGAAGGAGACAGCATTTTAAAAAAAATAATTTTGGGTATTGGGCCACATAATTATAAACTACTAAAGCAACTAAATTGCCACCGTTTTGACTGATTCACTGCATTCCTCTTAAGAAAGAGGCACTCTTTTGACGAGGACCACAGAAAACTGGTTTAAATGTCAGCAGTTTAGGTAGTTTATAATGATGTGGCTCAATACCCAAAATTATTTTTCCAAAGTGACACTGGCTGTGAAACCCTACAAACGTATGTAGGTAACAGAATATTTTATAGTGACAGTATAATCTTAAGATTTGATACAGTAAAAAACATTCTTAAGAAGAGCCGCAGTACCATCTTTTTTAGATAGTATATCTGCAGCAATCATACAAGAAGAGATATAGTGAAGATACTATCTCCCAGGAGTCAAACAAATCTGTAGCAATTTGTGTTCCTCTTCTTTGAGTACATTAAATATCCCTTGTTAGTCCAATTTATTATGGATCCCATTTTTATGAGAAATATTCTAAGGTGGGTCACATGAATGTTCTGTAACACTTATCCTTTCTACATTGATTGCACTTCGCTAGTATTCTACCAATGAAGGAAATATTGTAAAAAGGGTACCGTGTAAGAGACATTGAGTTGTAAACAGCCACAATGAAAAGACTGCTATACCATTAAACTTTTGGCTGGAAGGCATTCTTTTGAAATAGAAAACACACACCCATCCACACAAGCACAAATCAGTTTCTATTTTGGAACAAGGACTTTTGGCTAGAAGCTTAAATGAATAGCAGTCTTTTCACTGTGCTTGCCTATGTGCTTGAGAAGTAATCTATGCTTTTCATAATACTGTTGTTATTCAGTCATGGGCTTTACATTGTTTGAAAATCTACCATTGGCCTTAAATAATATTAAATCTGTCAGTCAAATATCATATAACAATAAATTGTTATGTCTTGTTATTTGTAGATGTAAAATGTATATGTGGATGCTAGATGTTTCCTCAGTTAGAATTTTTACATCTTGAGAAATACAATGACTGAGGTCATCATCCATTAATTTGTCAGAATTGAGATACATCACTGACATAGCTCTGATAGCTTTATTCACTCCAGTCTTGTTACCACTAGTGGATAACACTATCATAGTTGGCAGTTGACAGACGATGCCAGAGATTTGATTACTGTGTCCTCCTAGTATCTAAGAAAATCTTCTTTCTATACAGTCATTAAAGTAGATAGAATTTTTCCACAAATAAAGTGTCAGTTTATTCCCAGATGATACTAAAACAATAGTTAACCATTACTTTTCTCTTTTTAGAATAAACACACCAAAAGTTGAAATGTGCCCTGGAGTACAACACTGCTGCCAGGAGCCACCTCGGAAAACCACAGGAAGTCAAACTCCTACTACACCACCGACGCCGTCAACACCACCGTATGTGGAGCCTGGACCTGTGACACCGACTCCAAAGCCTCCCATCCAAGTTCCTGTGGGACCTGTCAAGTCTGGTTGCGGAGTGAGGCATGGGCTATCACCAGCGACAGACAACAGCACAACATTTGCAGAGTTCCCGTGGATGCTGGTTGTCCAAGTAGCTGTATTCCCAGGGGATGGAAAACCACCTGCCTTTGTCTTCAAATGTGGAGCTTCACTTCTGCACCCACAAGTTGCTCTCACTGCTGCACACTGCGTTAAAAGGTAAGGCTGTATTTTCGAGTAATAATTCTGTTTCACTATTAAAGAGGATACATTAGTTTGTGATAGATTTTAGTAACAAAATATTGCTCCTGATTTCAGGTTGATTCCATCAGATATAAAAGTCAGAGCTGGAATATGGGACTTAACAGCAGCAACGGAACCTTTACCACACCAGGAGCGCAGGGTGATAAAAATAATAAGACATCCTCGATTTGAAGAGAAGACACTCTTCAATGACATAGCACTCCTAGTGCTGGATAAACATTTTGATGAAGCAATGAATGTTGAAGTTATTTGTGTGCCTCCCCCTTCAGTAGATTTCACAGGCCTTCGATGTATTGCAACTGGATGGGGCACATCATCTCCTGGTAATTAGTCATCCAAATGACATCTTTCTCAAAATAGAAACTGCTATTAGCCACAAGTCAAAGATGTTCCCAGAAGGGGAAATACAGTGTTCCCAGAAGGGGAAATATTGCACATGAATGTTTATAGATATGGGGAAAGAGTGGATAATAGAAAGTAAATTCTGAATGAGGTTTTACTTATCAGAACAGGTAATAGTAGGAATAATCAGGACATCTTTATTTATTTTTGTAATAACCAAGTGGTAGAGGCTACAACAGAAAGCATCACACCATTTCCCCTTAATCTACTGACTGTAAGTTGGATAAATATTAACATGTGAAAAGTGGGATGTCTACAACACAACTACTGAGGACATGAAACAAAGAATAATTTACACATTTAGAAAGAACTTATTTCTACTATTTGCAATGAAAAAATATGAATGTTCTTATAGAATTCATCATGCACTGCAAATTAGGGCAATTCTAACCCATGGTTTTGACACTTTGACTTTCTCCTTTCCCTTTGCACTGAAAGCCCACAGCCCACCCTCAGTCAGCCCTACCTGCAGCACTCACTCCTCCCCACTCTTCCTTCCCCATCACCAGCACGCTCAGGAAGTATTTACCAATACTAGGAACTGGTACATAAGTAGAAATGTGATACAGAATCTTCACATTGCTTATTTAGTTGTCTTTAGCATGTGGTGAAAATATTTCCAGTCACCAAAACAAAAAAATCAGTATACATTATTCTACTGTTTTGTTAACATCATTCTAGTTCTTTGACCTGCAATGTACATTACAATCTAAAACATATATGGGAGAGGATTTTGTTGAGATATAACTTAAGTTTTCATTTATTGTTTTAAGATGCTGAGATTGTCCAGACTACAATGAAGAAAGTGGAGCTGCCAGTAGTTTCCCGTGATCACTGTGAAAATGAGCTTCGCTTGACAAGACTTGGACGCTACTTTGAACTCCATGAGAGCTTTATATGTGCTGGTGGTGAGCCACAAGTAGATACCTGCCGTGTAAGTACAGCATAAATTGTAACTACTATTTTTTTTCATTCATGTTTTGCTTACTAGTAATTGAAGACCTAATGTTCTAAATGTGCTAAGTGCCATTTTTTTAAAATTTATTTTATTCACCGTAAAGGAGATACATTCATGCAAGTATATTATATTAGTTTTTCATCATACGGTGAAGGTAAGAAGTTTTAATAGTGACCAACAGATGGTGTTGGAGCTAGCTGCTTGGCCTTCTTCATTCTAAACAGGCTTGCCAATCAGTGGTAAATTGTCACACCAGTTTTACACATGTACTTAATAGATGCCATATTATTATTTTTGTTGTGTTGTGGGCACATTTTTGTTATGGAAAAACAATAGGATGCTAGTAATGTCTGAAAACATTGCTTACCTGTGAAAGTTTGATGGCATAATGCATGTGTTAAAAAGACAGAATATACTAAAAGTTCTGGGAAAAAAATTCCAGCAAAATATGAAAAAAACAGGTATGTATTTTTTATAACTGCATGGTTCCATTCTTGTTGAAACTAGGTTTGACTCTAATGTGATGGGAGAATCAGTGCACAATGTATTCATTTAAGTGTTTTAGTGAAATCTGTTGAATGGAAATGTATCTAGTGTAATAAGAAACTATTTTTCAATATACTGAAACTAATCTCTCCCATTTCAGTTGAATCACAAATGTTGCTTATCATGCAAGTCCTTGTCAAATGAATTAAGAACAAATTTATTTTGTGACTTCTGTAATCAAAATGAAACAATGAAAGGCTCATTTTTAAGGGGATTAATGAAAATACTATTAGTCTCAAGGCAGCACAGTGGTATATTGAACCTGAGAGTAGCTGTCATCAATATAGTATAATGTACATGGTTCATCTACATCTACATCTATACTCCACGAGCCACCTTACGGTGTGTGGCGGAGGGTACTTATTGTACCACTATCTGATCCCCCCTTCCCTGTTCCATTCACGAATTGTGCGTGGGAAGAACGACTGCTTGTAAGTCTCCGTATTTGCTCTAATTTCTCGGATCTTTTCGTTGTGATCATTACGCGAGATATATGTGGGCGGTAGTAATATGTTGCCCATCTCTTCCCGGAATGTGCTCTCTGGTAATTTCGATAATAAACCTCTCCGTATTGTGTAACGCCTTTCTTGAAGTGTCCGCCACTGGAGCTTGTTCAGCATCTCCGTAACGCTCTCGCGCTGACTAAATGTCCCCATGACGAATCGCGCTGCTTTTCGCTGGATCTTGCAATGGTACTGTTCCTACCGCATCACCATCAGCAGGTTCTTACTGATTTATGTAATGACAATCCTATATGACAATTCCTATATCATGTATACAGGGTGTTACAAAAAGGTACGGCCAAACTTTCAGGAAACATTCCTCACACACAAAGAAAGAAAATACGTTATGTGGACATGCGTCTGGAAACTCTTACTTTCTGTGTTAGAGCTCATTTTATTACTTCTCTTCAAATCACATTAATCATGGAATGGAAACACACAGCAACAGAATGTACCAGTGTGACTTCAAACACTTTCTTACAGGAAATGTTCAAAATGTCCTCCGGTAGCGAGGATACATGCATTCACCCTCCATCGAATGGAATCCCTGATGTGTTGATGCAGCCCTGGATAATGGCGTATTGTATCAGAGCCGTCCACAATACGAGCATGAAGAGTCTCTACATTTGGTACCGGGGTTGCATGGACAAGAGCTTTCAAGTGGCCCCATAAATGAGTCAAGAGGGTTGAGGTCAGGAGAGCGTGGAGGCCATGGAATTGGTCTGCCTCTACCAATCCATCGGTCACCGAATCTGTTAAGTGTACGAACACTTCAACTGAAATGTTCAGGCGCTCCATCGTGCATGAACCACATGTTGTGTCGTACTTGCAAAGACACATGTTCCAGCAGCACAGGTAGAGTATCCCATATGAAATCATGATAACGTGCTCCATTGAGCGTAGGTGGAGGAACATGGGGCACAATCAAGGCATCACCAACAATGCCCGCCCAAACGTTCACAGAAAATCTGTGTTGATGATGTGATTGCACAATTGCATGCGGATTCTTGTCAGCCCACACATGTTGGTTGTGAAAATTTACAATTTGATCATGTTGGAATGAAGCCTCATCTATAAAGAGAACATTTGCACTGAAATGAGGATTGACACATTGTTGGATGAACCGTTCGCAGAAGTGTACCCGTGGAGGCCAATCAGCTGCTGATAGTGCCTGCACATGCTGTACATGGTACGGAAACAACTGGTTCTCCCGTAGCACTCTCCATACAGTGACATGGTGAATGTTACCTTGTACAGCAGCAACTTCTCTGACGCTGACATTAGGGTTATCGTCAACTGCACAAAGAATTGCCTCGTCCATTGTAGGTGTCCTCGTCATTCTAGGTCTTCCCCAGACATGAGTCATATGCTGGAATGTTCCGTGCTCCCTAAGATGCCGATCAATTGCTTCGAACGTCTTCCTGTCGGGACACCTTCGTTCTGGATATGTCTCAATAAAAACGTACCGCACGATGGCTATTGCCCCGTGCTAATCCACACATCAAATGGGCATCTGCCAACTCTGCATTTGTAAACATTGTACTGACTGCAAAACCACGTTCGTGATGAACACAACCTGTTGATGCTACGTACTGATGTGCTTGATGCTAGTACTGTAGAGCAATGAGTCGCGTGTCCAACACAAGCACCGAAGTCAGCATTACCTTCCTTCAATTGGGCCAACTAGTGGTGAATCGAGGAAGTACAGTACATACTGATGAAACTAAAATGAGCTCTAACATGGAAATTAAGCGTGTTTGGACACATGTCCACATAACATCTTTTCTTTATTTGTGTGTGAGGAAGGTTTCCTGAAAGTTTGGCCGTACCTTTTTTTAACACCCTGTGTGATAAAATGGATAATAATGAATTGAATTGAATTATAGTGCAAACTGAAGATATTTGTTGCCTATTGCTTACATCTGTTACAATTGAGTAAATTTTTTGTTTTCAACCATTACAGCTTGACATCTCTGTTGGCTTTAGCCCATTTAGTCTGAATAAGGTAATGTGTAAGACACATTCTACTCTCACATTTTAAATTTTTTTTCTGGACAATGAAATGAGATTTTCACTGTATTTGCAGCACAGTTTGTTTTTAGGATGCTAATAAATGCATTAATATAATAAAATGTGTGTTCTAATATTGTATGTCTACATCTACATCTACATCTACATCTACATTTATATTCCGCAAGCCACCAAATGGTGTGTGGTGGAGGGCACTTTACGTGCCAGTGTCATTACCTCCCTTTCCTGTTCCAGTCGCGTATGGTTCGCGGGAAGAACGACTGTCTGAAAGTCTCCGTGCATGCTCTAATCTCTCTAATTTTACATTCGTGATCTACTCGGGAGGTATAAGTAGGGGGAAGCAATATATTCGATACCTCATCCAGAAACGCATCCTCTCGAAACCTGGCGAGCAAGCTACACCGCGATGCAGAGCGCCTCTCTTGCAGAGTCTGCCACTTGAGTTTATTAAACATCTCCGTAACGCTATCACGGTTACCGAATAACCCTGTGACGAAACGCGCCGCTCTTCTTTGGATCTTCTCTATCTCCTCCGTCAACCCGATCTGGTAGGGATCCCACACTGATGAGCAATACTCAAGTATAGGTCGAACGAGTGTTTTGTAAGCCACCTCCTTTGTTGATGGACTACATTTTCTAAGCACTCTCCCAATGAATCTCAACCTGGTACCCGCCTTACCAACAATTAATTTTATATGATCATCCCACTTCAAATCGTTCTGCACACATACTCCCAGATATTTTACAGAAGTAACTTCTACCAGTGTTTGTTCCGCTATCATATAATCACACAATAAAGGATCCTTCTTTCTATGTATTCGCAATACATTACATTTGTCTATGTTAAGGGTCAGTTGCCACTCCCTGCACCAAGTGCCAATCCGCTGCAGATCTTCGTGCATTTCGCTACAATTTTCTAATGCTGCAACTTCTCTGAATACTACAGCATCATCCATGAAAAGCCGCATGGAACTTCCAACACTATCTACTAGGTCATTTATATATATATTGTGAAAAGCAATGGTCCCATAACACTCCCCTGTGGCACGCCAGAGGTTACTTTAACGTCTGTAGACGTCTCTCCATTGATAACAACATGCTGTGTTCTGTTTGCTAAAAACTCTTCAATCCAGCCACACAGCTGGTCAGATATTCCGTAGGCTCTTACTTTGTTTATCAAGCGACAGTGCGGAACTGTATCGAACGCCTTCCGGAAATCAAGAAAAATAGCATCTACCTGGGAGCCTGTATCTAATATTTTCTGGGTCTCATGAACAAATAAAGCGAGTTGGGTCTCTCACAATCGCTGTTTCCGGAATCCATGTTGATTCCTACATAGTAGATTCTGGGTTTCCAAAAACGACATGATACTCGAGCAAAAAACATGTTCTAAAATTCTACAACAGATCGACGTCAGAGATATAGGTCTATAGTTTTGCGCATCTGCTCGAAGACCCTTCTTGAAGACTGGGACTATCTGTGCTCTTTTCCAATCATTTGGAACCCTCCGTTCCTCTAGAGACTTGCGGTACACAGCTGTTAGAAGGGGGGCCAAGTTCTTTCGCGTACTCTGTGTAGAATCGAACTGGTATCCCGTCAGGTCCAGTGGACTTTCCTCTATTGAGTGATTCCAGTTGCTTTTCTATTCCTTGGACGCTTATTTCGATGTCAGCCATTTTTTCGTTTGTGCGAGGATTTAGAGAAGGAACTGCAGTGCGGTCTTCCTCTGTGAAACAGCTTTGGAAAAAGGTGTTTAGTATTTCAGCTTTACGCGTGTTATCTTCTGTTTCAATGCCATCATCATCCCGTAGTGTCTGGATATGCTGTTTCGAGCCACTTACTGATTTAACGTAAGACCAGAACTTCCTAGGATTTTCTGTCAAGTCGGTACATAGAATTTTACTTTTGAATTCACGGAATGCTTCACGCATAGCCCTCCTTACACTAACTTTGACATTGTTTAGCTTCTGTTTGTCTGAGAGGTTTTGGCTGCGTTTAAACTTGGAGTGGAGCCCTCTTTGCTTTCGCAGTAGTTTCCTAACTTTGTTGCTGTACCACGGTGGGTTTTTCCCGTCCCTCACAGTTTTACTCGGCACGTACCTGTCTAAAACGCATTTTACGATTGCCTTGAACTTTTCCATAAACACTCAACATTGTCAGTGTCGGAACAGAAATTTTCGTTTTGATCTGTTAGGTAGTCTGAAATCTGCCTTCTATTACTCTTGCTAAACAGATAAACCTTCCTCCCTTTTTTATATTCCTATTAACTTCCATATTCTGGGATGCTGCAACGGCCTTATGATCACTGATTCCCTGTTCTGTACATACAGAGTCGAAAAGTTTGGGTCTGTTTGTTATCAGTAGGTCCAAGATGTTATCTCCACGAGTCGGTTCTCTGTTTAATTGCTCGAGGTAATTTTCGGATAGTGCACTCAGTATAATGTCACTCGATGCTCTGTCTCTACCACCCATCCTAAACATGTGTGTGTCCCAGTCTATATCTGGTAAATTGAAATCTCCACCTAAGACTATAACATGCTGAGAAAATTTATGTGAAATGTATTCCAAATTTTCTCTCAGTTGTTCTGCCACTAATGCTGCTGGGTCGGGAGGTCGGTAAAAGGAGCCAATTATTAACCTAGTTCGGTTGTTGAGTGTAACCTCCACCCATAATAATTCACAGGAACTATCCACTTCTACTTCACGACAGGATAAACTACTACTAACAGCGACGAACACTCCACCACTGGTTGCATGCAATCTATCCTTTCTAAACACCGTCTGTACCTTTGTAAAAATTTCGGCAGAATTTATCTATGGCTTCAGCCAGCTTTCTGTGCCTATAACGATTTCAGCTTCGGTGCTTTCTATCAGCACTTGAAGTTCCGGTACTTTACCAACGCAGCTTCGACAGTTGACAATTACAATACCGATTGCTGCTTGGTCCCCGCATGTCCTGACTTTGCCCCGCACCCGTTGAGGCTGTTGCCCTTTCTGTACTTGCCCAAGGCCATCTAACCTAAAAAACCACCCAGCCCACGCCACACAACCGTGTAGCCGCTTGTTGCGTGTAGTGGACTCCTGACCTATCCAGCGGAACCCGAAACCCCACCACCCTATGGCGCAAGTCGAGGAATCTGCAGCCCACACGGTCGCAGAACCGTCTCAGCCTCTGATTCAGACCCTCCACTCGGCTCTGTACCAAAGGTCCGAAGTCAGTCCTGTTGACGATGCTGCAGATGGTGAGCTCTGCTTTCATCCCGCTACCGAGACTGGCAGTCTTCACCAAATCAGATAGCCGCCAGAAGCCAGAGAGGATTTCCTCCGATCCATAGCGACACACATCATTGGTGCCGACATGAGCGACCACCTGCAGATGGGTGCACCCTGTACCCTTCATTGCATCCGGAAGGACCCTTTCCACATCTGGAATGACTCCCCCCGGTATGCACACGGAGTGCACATTGGTTTTCTTCCCCCCTCTTGCTGCCATTTCCCTAAGGGGCCCCATTACGTGCCTGACATTGGAGCTCCCAACTACCAGTAAGCCCACCCTCTGCGACTGCCCGGATCTTGCAGACTGAGGGGCAACCTCTGGAACAGGACAAGCAGCCATGTCAGGCTGAAGATCAGTATCAGCCTGAGACAGAGCCTGAAACTGGTTCGTCAGACAAACTGGAGAGGCTTTCCGTTCAGCCCTCCGGAATGTCTTTCCCCCCCTGCCACACCTTGAGACGACCTCCCACTCTACCACAAGTGAGGGATCAGCCTCAATGCGGGCAGTATCCCTGGCAACCACAGTCGTAGTCCGATCAGGGGATGCGTGGGATGAGCTGGCCGTCCCCGACAAACCCCCATCCGGACCCCCACAGTGATGCCCATTGGCAACAGCCTCAAGCTGTGTGACCGAAGCCAACACTGCCTGAGGCTGGGAGCGAAGGGATGCCAACTCAGCCTGCATCCAAACACAGCAGTTGCATTGTCATACAATACTGTTTTTTGTTATATCTCAAAACATTAATTTTGGTCCTTAGCATGTTCAGAATATTAGGTCTTCAGTTGTTATTGAGATAGTCGCTTTTTGGTGCAGTGTAACATTAAAAATTTGGTATTAAATTTTATTAAATTAAATAATTAAATAAACCAAAAACATTAAAATCGAGATTTACTCATAATTTAAACGTGATTAAAACATGGAAGAACAGTTAAAAGAATACAAACCATCTTTAAAAGAAGTTTAGGATGAATGCCAACAAAACTAAAACAAGACTAATGGAATTCCAAAGAACAGTAATTTATTAAGATGAAGTACACTGTGTGTTCCATTTATCTGATGACTGTGTGGAACCTTTGAACTGAATAGCAGTTCATCAAGACACCAGACAGACACAAAACAGGATGAAAAATTTGAGTATAGAAATGCACATAACCTCCACCCAGGAAACAGCTCTTCACAAATACACAATATTTTCTTCATGGTTAGTTTACAGATGACATGCCATCAAAAAATGTAAAAAAGAGAACAAAAACCAGTGTACAACAATACAGCTCATTTAGTGATATAATTTTGAGATGAGCATCTATACTAAACAAAGCAAATTGCACATATTGTAATTCTTAGTCCTACAACAGTCAAATTATTATAATTTGATATTGTACTCTACAGAAATGAAAATTTGACCCACAGAATGACACACACGTCGAAACAGGTCTTGGTAAAAAAAAATAAATAAACTAATTGTTTGGATAAGGTCGATTTTCAAAACAACCCAATTTTTAAATCACAAACATGGAAGAACATCAAGAGGAGCTTCAAATATTAGTAAAATGTGTAAGACACCAAACTTTCAGTTCATGGGACAGTCACCAGCTGGCCGGTGTGGCCGAGCGGTTCTAGGCACTACTGTCTGGAATCTCGCGATCGCTACGGTCGCAGGTTCGAATCCTGCCTCGGGCATGGATGTGTGTGCAGTTCTTAGGTTAGTTAGGTTTAAGAAGTTCTAGGGGACTGATGACCTCAGATGATAAGTCCCATAGTGCTCAGAGCCATTTGAAATTTGAATTTGAACAGTCACCAGCTGCACAACCGGCAAGCCAGAAAGTACAGAAGGAATACTCCCGTGAAGACTTCCTACGTACTCCAGCCAACCAACATCTGAGTCTCCCTCTGCCAACCAAAAAAGCTCCAAGAAGGCACATGGTCTTCTCCATTGCTGTCTTGAAGATCCTCTTTGGTTTTTCCATGTGATATCCTTGCCTGGCTGACCTCCAATTCACTGGTGTGCACCACCAACTGTTTTTCTGCTCTGGACTCCACAAGCTTACAGAAGAATGCAAACACTTCTGTAGATGTCATGGAGCAGGACCATCCTGCCTCTGTGCCCTGTAGCATTGTCTTCAAAGGCTGGCACTTGGCAGCTGCCGAGATGACACCCCTTCATTTTTTCCTCATCATGACTCCCCTCCAATGGAACATTCACAGTTTTCAGTCCAACAAAAGGATTTACAGCTGCTTGCAGAATTGCAGTGTCCACTTGTTCTCTGCCTTCAGGAAACCAAAATTGCATCCTCATGGTTGCCTTCAGCTCTTGCATTTCTTCCCAGTCGCCCCCCCTCCCCCCCCCCCCTTCACCTCTGAGGATGGTGTTCAGTTACATGGGGAACTTGTGGTGGTGGTGGTGGTGGTGGTGGTGGACCCATCTCCCTGACAACCCGCCTTCAAGCTGTTGCAGTTTGCCTTTTCCTTACTCACTTGAAATTTTCACTTTGTACCATTTACATCCTTCCATCACTTAATGTCACCAGGGCAGACTTCCTCCAGTTTATTGGGCAACTAACTCACCCCTTTCTGCTGCTCAGTGACTTTAATGTGCACCATCCCCTTTGGGGTTCTCCCAGAACCTGTCAGAGGTGCCCTCTTGGCTGACCTTCTCAGTTAACTTAACAGAGGAGCATCCACATTCCTTTCAGACCCCACTCACATTTATTTCCAGTAGAAGCTATTCTTCTGCACAGGTTCTAGCATGATAAAAAAAATAGGTTAAATACATTTGAATGTTTTTAAATTTTAATCTGATATATACATTTTGTGTTTCATACTAGAATGTCGTGTTCCCAGTTTGGCACAGCTTTGCCATAGGAAACACGAAAGTGGTCGAAGACGTCCGTCTTCTGGTCGGCTCCTGATCGTTGTCAGGAGGAGGCTAGTTTTTGATTACGCAAAGACTTCTATTATTTGGAAAAGAACAACCCGGATTTCTTTACGTGACCAGGATGAATTTTATAATTACCTAAGGCACTTTTAACAATGAACAATAAAAAAAAATTGCATTCGCAAATGAAATCATTAATAAATGGGGCAGCTATGAGTTGTATAGAAGACAAGGAGCGGCCTTCTGTCTACGACCAGGATGCTGCAGTATTCTCTGCTGTAGTAAAGGCTGTTTGATATTTACAAAAATCACATGTAGGTAAAAAAATATAAAGGAAAAGAATATAATAAAAATCTGGCAAACACTAAATATATTCAAACAATTCTCACTAGCAAATTAGGGCTTACTTATAAACATTATAACTTACATAAGTACTTTTCTAACTGTATGGTGTGATCAGATTTCAGCCTGCCTTGTGCTGTCTCCGTGGTTCACATTTTTGTAGCAAATTACTTTTCTCCTTCGTTAAAGACAATTTTTGCACTGTTCAACACCTTCATAACAATAACTCGCCGATTTACAGTTTCAAACATAAATTACTTGAATTTTATTAATTAATAATGTTGTCTGCACGCTGGCAAGACCGCTCACTTTTATAGCTTTAAGTCGACCTTCTTTACGTTTTCACATTACAAGCAGAAGTACATTAAAATCTGAAGATCTATGAAAGTTTTTTACTGTCATCTTTTATTTAGATCGAAGTGGAATGTCAGTTCAGCTTCTGTTAAAATGTTTCTTTGACTGCACAATCAATGTATTAGCGTCCGCGCTAGATGCGCATCTTTACAGTTACATAAATTATATAAAACAAATGTCTTTCAAAGAATTGGTCTCCTCTCATAAGTTGATCATTTAACATACAGATAGGTGAATGCCTTTCCAAGGGTACTCACAGCTTTCATACTACGGAAATCCCAATAATATTACATCGCTTCCCGTGGGCCGAGTAATAATTCTGAAAGATCATTAAGACTCACACGCAGACGTAATATTATTGGATTCACATACTTAGTGAATGAAGTATTTAACGATCTCTCCTTGCAGGGAGCAAAACAAACACAACATAAGGCATATAGAGTTATATACGTTTCACACTAAGTTGTCAAAGCTATTCCCTAAATCAATCCAGGCAAATGCCAGGATGGTTCCTCTGAAAGGGCACGGCCGACTTCCTTCCACATCCTTCCCTAATCCGATGAGACCGATGACCATGCTGTCTGGTCTCCATCCCCAAACCAACCAACTAACTAACCGTCAAAGCTACTCACAGTTGCTTGATCATTAACGAACTTGGTTGTGGCATGATGCCATCATAAGTGTTAAAGGATTTAACATAGGTTCCTTTTTTTCAGGTGTTATCAAGAAATACTCTCATTCAATCAATAGAAACATTAAAATTCGAACATAGCTCCAAGTACAAATCAAATACACGTACAGATACATATATACAAAAATATCGACAAGCAAAAAAATTCGATCACAGTATTGCTGCATTTCTGCCAATTTTGAACAGAACATGAAACTTTTATCAGTATTTCTCGTAGCAACATCACTCTTCACTTTGTGTTGGGAGTATTTGTCATGAACTCGTGTGATTCTCACAGGGGAATTCTTTCATCACCTTTCACTTTTCACTGCACTAAAACTGGGATCACCTTTTCACATTCTGGTGGAAAACACTGGGAATTTCACTATGTGATGGGGAAGTGATATTTCTTGACTCAATGATCCATTGGGTCATGTCGGGAAACAGGAAAGATGATGACTGGTACAATGACGAATGCCCCCCAGAGGGTCCACAACTCTTTTGTGGATACGTGCGTGGCAAGCACGGCGTCCCGAGCTATTGGACCCTTCTTTCTCTCCAGGGCTGCATTTCCCCCCACCTTGCTCCTTCCCCCCCACCTTGCTCCTTCCCCCCCACCTTGCTCCTTCCCCCCCACCTTGCTCCTTCCCCCCCACCTTGCTCCTTCCCCCCCACCTTGCTCCTTCCCCCCCACCTTGCTCCTTCCCCCCCACCTTGCTCCTTCCCCCCCACCTTGCT
Organism: Schistocerca piceifrons; assembly: GCF_021461385.2. Lineage (NCBI taxonomy): Eukaryota > Metazoa > Arthropoda > Insecta > Orthoptera > Acrididae > Schistocerca > Schistocerca piceifrons. The sequence continues at coordinate 586,759,331 of NC_060143.1, forward strand.
CCTTCCCCCCCACCTTGCTCCTTCCCCCCCACCTTGCTCCTTCCCCCCCACCTTGCTCCTTCCCCCCCACCTTGCTCCTTCCCCCCCACCTTGCTCCTTCCCCCCCACCTTGCTCCTTCCCCCCCACCTTGCTCCTTCCCCCCCACCTTGCTCCTTCCCCCCCACCTTGCTCCTTCCCCCCCACCTTGCTCCTTCCCCCCCACCTTGCCCCTTCCCCCCCACCTTGCCCCTTCCCCCCCACCTTGCTCCTTCCCCCCCCACCTTGCTCCTTCCCCCCCCCCCACCTTGCTCCTTCCCCCCCCCCACCTTGCTCCTTCCCCCCCCACCTTGCTCCTTCCCCCCCCCACCTTGCTCCTTCCCCCCCACCTTGCTCCTTCCCCCCCACCTTGCTCCTTCCCCCCACCTTGCTCCTTCCCCCCCACCTTGCTCCTTCCCCCCCACCTTGCTCCTTCCCCCCCACCTTGCTCCTTCCCCCCCACCTTGCTCCTTCCCCCCCACCTTGCTCCTTCCCCCCCACCTTGCTCCTTCCCCCCCACCTTGCTCCTTCCCCCCCACCTTGCTCCTTCCCCCCCACCTTGCTCCTTCCCCCCCCACCTTGCTCCTTCCCCCCCCCACCTTGCTCCTTCCCCCCCCACCACCTTGCTCCTTCCCCCCCACCACCTTGCTCCTTCCCCCCCACCACCTTGCTCCTTCCCCCCCACCACCTTGCTCCTTCCCCCCCACCACCTTGCTCCTTCCCCCCCACCACCTTGCTCCTTCCCCCCCACCACCTTGCTCCTTCCCCCCCACCACCTTGCTCCTTCCCCCCCCACCACCTTGCTCCTTCCCCCCCCACCACCTTGCTCCTTCCCCCCCCCCCACCACCTTGCTCCTTCCCCCCCCACCACCTTGCTCCTTCCCCCCCCCACCACCTTGCTCCTTCCCCCCCCCCACCACCTTGCTCCTTCCCCACCACCTTGCTCCTTCCCCCCACCTTGCTCCTTCCCCCCCACCTTGCTCCTTCCCCCCCCCCACCTTGCTCCTTCCCCCCCCCACCTTGCTCCTTCCCCCCCCACCTTGCTCCTTCCCCCCCCACCTTGCTCCTTCCCCCCCACCATGCTCCTTCCCCCCACCTTGCTCCTTCCCCCCCCACACCTTGCTCCTTCCCCCCCACCTTGCTCCTCCCCCCCACCTTGCTCCTTCCCCCCCCCCACCTTGCTCCTTCCCCCCCCCCCACCTTGCTCCTTCCCCCCCCCACCTTGCTCCTTCCCCCCCCCCACCTTGCTCCTTCCCCCCCCCCACCTTGCTCCTTCCCCCCCCCCCCCCCCCCACCTTGCTCCTTCCCCCCCCCACCTTGCTCCTTCCCCCCCCCCCCCCCCCCACCTTGCTCCTTCCCCCCCCCCCCACCACCTTGCTCCTTCCCCACCACCTTGCTCCTTCCCCCCACCTTGCTCCTTCCCCCCCACCTTGCTCCTTCCCCCCCCCCACCTTGCTCCTTCCCCCCCCCACCTTGCTCCTTCCCCCCCCACCTTGCTCCTTCCCCCCCCCACCTTGCTCCTTCCCCCCCACCATGCTCCTTCCCCCCACCTTGCTCCTTCCCCCCCCACACCTTGCTCCTTCCCCCCCACCTTGCTCCTCCCCCCCACCTTGCTCCTTCCCCCCCCCCACCTTGCTCCTTCCCCCCCCCACCTTGCTCCTTCCCCCCCCCACCTTGCTCCTTCCCCCCCCCCACCTTGCTCCTTCCCCCCCCCCACCTTGCTCCTTCCCCCCCCCCCCCCACCTTGCTCCTTCCCCCCCCCCACCTTGCTCCTTCCCCCCCCCCCCACCTTGCTCCTTCCCCCCCACCATGCTCCTTCCCCCCCACCTTGCTCCTTCCCCCCCCACCTTGCTCCTTCCCCCCCCCACCTTGCTCCTTCTTCCCCCCCACCTTGCTCCTTCCCCCCCACCTTGCTCCTCCCCCCCACCTTGCTCCTCCCCCCCCCACCTTGCTCCTTCCCCCCCCCCACCTTGCTCCTCCCCCCCATTGCTCCTCCCCCCCCATTGCTCCTCCCCCCCCATTGCTCCTTCCCCCCCATTGCTCCTTCCCCCTCCCCCACATTGCTCCTCCCCCCCCGCTCCTCCCCCCCACCTCGCTCCTTCCCCTCCCCCCTCCCCCCTCCCTGCTCCCCCCTCCAGGGGGTCCACAACTCTTTTGTGGATACGTGCGTGGCGAGCACGGGGCCCCGAGCCATTGCAGCCTTCTTTCTCTCCCGGGCCGCATTTCCTTTCCCTTCCCCTCCTTTCCCCTCCATGCTCCTTTCCCCTCCATGCTCCTTTCCCCTCGCCCTCTCCTCTCCCTCTATTGGTGTCTTTGTTTATGTTGGCCCCGCTATCCTCTTGGTTCTGTTGGTTTTACACTCTGGCTTTGTTGCGTAATCGTCTCCTCCTTTTGGCATTCCTTGGTCCCCCTCTGGTGTTTGACCTCCATTACAAAATTTCTCCTCCGTAGTGTGAGCCATTTGGGGAAGAGCACCTTACCTAGTGTCTCCGACGTGCGTCCTCCTAGTACATTCCACCTTTTCTTTCACGTCATTGTTTGATGCTAGGGTGCATAGCCAGCACGGTAGCCAGCCCGTGTGGTGGGGTCGCTATGTACCCTTTTGGTTGAGCCCCCTGAACACACAGGGATCACACTTCTGATACCTGAGCTGTGACCTCCTCATGCATGCCTTGGAGTGGTTGCTCGTCATCCTGGAGCATCGGAACTCCCGGCAATGGCCGCCGTGCCAGACGGTCCTTGCTGTGGCTGGGTGGCGCCCGTGAGGAGAGCCCCTGATCGGAGTGGGTGGTATCAGGGCGGACGCTATGCAGATGAAACGCATACGGGTCCAAAACTCTGGCCGTTCTTCTGCGGCCGTCTTCCCTTCCATGGCTACCCCCTGGGAAGAGGGTCAGGCCTGTTGGCTAGGGGAGAAATCTTTCCCCCGTTATCTAGTTTGCACCAAGACTGGGGGGAATACTTTCACCAATACCAAACCTTTATTCTGTATGGGACACATTGAAGACAAGTTTGGCGAAGTGGACTCCCTGAGCAAGATGCGGTCGGGTTCGTTGCTGATAAAAACCGCTTCAGCTGCCCAATCTGCGGCCCTTTGTGCCTGTACCCATCTTGGCACAATTCCTGTGTCCATTACCCCTCACCAGTCTCTAAATATGGTACAAGGTGTGATTTTTCACAGGGACCTCATCCTTCAAACGGATGAGGAACTTCGGGACAATCTCGGACGGCGGGGTGTTCACTTTGTTTGGCGTGTTCAGAAGGGTCCTAAAGATAATCGTATTGATACTGGTGCCTTTATCCTGGCCTTTGAAGGGGATACCCTTCCTGAGAAAGTTAAGATTATGGTGTATCATTGTGATGTGAAGCCGTACATCCCACCTCCTATGAGGTGTTTTAAGTGCTTGCGTTTTGGCCACATGTCTTCTCGCTGTTCTCAGGACCCTCTCTGTGGTGACTGTGGACGTCCACTCCATGAGGGGAGTCCCTGTGTTCCCCCTCCTGTATGTGTAAATTGTCATGGTAGTCATTCTCCACGTTCACCAGATTGCCCAGTATATAAGAAAGAAAAAAAGATACAGGAGTATAAGTCCCTCGATCGTTTAAGCTACACAGAGGCCCGTAAGAAATATGCACGACTGCACCCTGTGTCCATGACATCTAGTTACGCCTTGGTTACATCTTCACCCCTTCCTCCCCCTTCCTTACCCCCATCCCGGACCCCTCTCCTCCCCCCCTCCCCTGCGGCTCCCACACCTTCTCCTCTGGGCGCTGCTCCCCCTCCCCAGCCGGAGAAGTGTCCCACTCCTTCGGCGTCTGCCGGTCAAGGGCGCCTCTCCAGAGATGCCCCTTCCCGGCACCTTCCAGGTCAAAGGTCTGCTGCCGCGCGGCGACCGCGAGAGCCGCGGTCTGTCGGCCCCCAGGTCACCCGGTCTCTTTCTGTTCCTGATATTGCTGCAGCTGGCTCCTTTATGCCACACAGCCCACCTCGTTCTCAGCCTGAAAAGAAGAAGAAACATAAGTCCCGGGACAAAGAGCCTCTGGTGTCACAGGAGGTCCCTTCCCCGACTTCACAACCGGATTCTGACCTGTCGTTCATGGATGTCGCCCCCTCCTTGTCGGTGACGGGTGGGGACCCGGCGGTATGACTGGTTTTAGCGTGTTCTGCCCTCATTTAACCCATCATTCTGTGGTTCTCCAATGGAATTGTAATGGCTACTATCGTCACCTTCCTACTCTGCAGCTTGTGTGGTTCTCCAGGAATCTCATTTTACTGATGCTCACTCACCGACCCTCCGTGGGTTCCGTGTTTTCTGTCGAAATCGGGTCGGACCCTTGCGGGCTTCTGGTGGCGTTTGTACGTTGGTCCGTACAGACATTGCTAGCACGTGGATTCCTCTCCAAACTACATTGGAAGCGGTTGCTGTTAGGGTCCATTTAGACCCTGCAGTCACAGTTCGCAATCTTTATCTCCCTCCTGACAGGACACTTACACCTGCTGCCTTAACCACCCTTCTTCAGCAACTTCCTCCTCCCTTCCTCCTCCTTGGGGATTTTAATGCTCATCATCCTTTGTGGGGCAGTGCTCTTCCATCTCGACGAGGTCTTCTTATAGACCAATTTATTGCAGACCACGACCTGTGCCTTCTTGATGATGGCTCCCCTACTCATTTTAGTGCTGGTCATGGTACCTTTTCTGCCATTGATCTTTCTCTTTCTTCTCCCTCTCTCCTCCCTTCATTACACTGGTCGCCACACGACGACCTTTGTGATAGTGACCATTTCCCGTTGATTATCACGCTCCCTTCCCGCTCCCTTCCCGCTCCCCGATGGACAGGTTACCTCGTTGGTCTTTCCACCGCGCCGATTGGCCTCTATACACTGCACAGGTCGAGTTTTCTCCCTCTTTGACGGGTTGTATTGATGACGTCCTACGTGACGTGTCTGACGCGATTGTTCGCGCTGCTAGCCTTGCTGTGCCGCGCTCATCTGGACGATTTCGTCGCCGGCAAGTCCCGTGGTGGAGTACGGCCATTGCCATTGCCATCCGTGATCGCCGTCGAGCTTTGCAACACTTCAAGAGGCACCCATCCGTAGCCAGCCTTACTACCTTTAAACGCCTTCGCGCTAAAGCCCGTTATTTAATCAAACAGAGCAAGCGGATATGTTGGGGACGATTCGTTTCTTCCCTTGGTTCCACTGTCCCTCTGTCACGGGTATGGGCTACACTTCGCTCTCTCCAAGGTTGCCATCGGCAGTCCACCCTCCTAGGCCTTCACCTCCCAGATGGCATTTGTACGGACCCATCAGTTCTCGCAGAACATCTTGCGACCCATTTTGCAGTGGCATCAGCGTCAGCCTCCTATCCTGCTGCTTTCCTTCATCAAAAACAGCAGGCTGAAGCTCTCACCTTATGTTTCACCACTTGTGAGCCAGAATCTTACAACGAACCTTTTACTGAATGGGAATTTCTTTCTGCTCTATCTTCTTCTCATGATACGGCCCCTGGCCCAGATTCCATTCATAACCAACTGCTTCAACATCTCAGTGCTCCACAACGGCAACATCTTCTTCGGGTGTTTAACCGTATCTGGCCGCAGGGTGACTTCCCTTCTCAGTGGAGGGATAGCATTGTGGTTCCTGTCCTTAAGCCTGGTAAGAACCCCCTATCTGTTGACAGCTATCGGCCAATTAGTTTGACCAATGTTGTTTGTAAGTTACTTGAACGGATGGTAGCCTGTTGGCTCACTTGGGTCCTCGAATCTCTGGATCTATTGTCCCCTTACCAGTGTGGCTTTCGAGAGGGACGATCTCCAATCGATCATTTACTTCGCTTGGAATCCGCAGTTCGGCCGGCTTTTTCCCAGCGCCGCCATTTGGTTGCAGTGTTTTTTGACCTTCGCAAGGCCTATGACACGGCCTGGCGCCATCACATCTTACTAACCCTTCATCAGTGGGGTCTTCGGGGTCCACTCCCGATTTTTATCCGCCAGTTCCTGCTCCATCGGTCATTCAGAGTTCGAGTTGGTACTGCTTTTAGTTCTCCACGGACCCAGGAGACGGGCATCCCACAGGGTTCTGTCTTGAGTGTCCTTCTTTTCCTCATTGCTATCGATGGACTTGTGGCCTCTGTCGGTCCCTTGGTCGCTCCTGCCCTGTATGTGGATGATTTCTGCATTTGGGTTAGTTCCTCCTCGATGGCATCTGCAGAACGGCAGCTCCAGGTGGCTATACGGCGTGCCTCTGCATGGACCCACTCACACGGGTTTCAATTCTCTCCTTTAAAATCACGGGTGGTCCACTTCTGTCGCCGTACTATGGTCCACCCTGATCCAGAGATCTATCTCGACGCACGACGATTGCCTGTGGTCCCACAGTTTCGTTTCCTGGGTCTTCTTTTCGACAACAAGCTCACTTGGCTGCCCCATATCAGACTCCTGAAGGTAGGATGTTTCCGTAAACTCAATGTCCTTCGCTTCCTTGCCCACTCCTCTTGGGGTGCGGACCGTTCCCTCCTCCTCCGTCTTTATCGTGCTCTCGTTCTGTCTCGTTTGGACTATGGTTGTCAAGTTTATGGTTCAGCTGCTCCTTCCACACTGCACGTGCTGGATCCAGTCCACCATCGTGGTATCCGTTTGGCCACCGGTGCCTTCCCTACTAGCCCTGTTGATAGTCTCCTGGTTGAAGCTGGGATCCCCCCCCTTTCTGTTCGGCGGTCCCAGCTTCTGGTGTCTTATGCCCTCACTATCCGTTCTTCTCCCACTCACCCTTCCTATTCTATCCTGTTCCCAGACCATGGACGTCGCCCACCCGACTCCCGCCCTCGGGCGGGTTTACCGGTTGGACTGCGCCTTGCGTCTCTTTACCGTCATTTTCAGCTTCCTTCTTTGTCCTGTCTTCCTCGCTCCCTCCCCTCCACCCCTCCTTGGTTAGTTCCTCGGCCTCGACTTCGGATGGATCTCCGCCGCGGACCGAAAGATTCCATCCCCCCGGTGGTGTTCCGTATCTTTTTCCGCCAAATTTTATGGGAGTTTCGGGATGCTGTTGTTTTTTACACTGATGGCTCTAAATTTGCTGATCATGCTGGGTATGACTTCACGTCCTCTGTTGGAACGGAAAATCATCTGCTGCCACCTACATGTGGGGTGTTTACTGCGGAATTGATGGCAATTTCCCGGGCCCTTACCTTTATTAAACAATCCCAACACAATCGCGTTCTGTTATGTACGGACTCGATGAGTGGCCTTCTTGCTATTGACCGGTGTTTTTCGCGCCATCCATTGGTCTCTGCCATCCATGACCATCTCGCTGATATTCACCGTGCTGCTTGTTCTATTGACTTCCTTTGGGTCCCTGGCCATGTGGGTATCCCGGGTAATGAGCTCGCTGATCGTTTGGCTGGGGGAGCAGTTACTTACCCCCCGTTTTTCGTAACCCCTCCTGCAGCGGATTTACGGCTTCACATCAAATCCCACTTCGCACAGTCATGGGCCAATTCTTGGGAGGCTACTCCACTGTCTAATAAACTTCGTGCAATTAAGGTGACACCAGGCCCATGGCGTTCTTCCTTTCGCCTCTCCCGAAAGGACTCGACTACACTGTGTCGTCTCCGCATTGGCCATACCAGGCTGACCCATGGTTTTCTTTTGCGTGATGAGCCACCCCCGCTTTGTGGTTGTGGAGCCTTCCAGTCAGTGGCCCACATTTTGGTTGAATGCCCCCTTCTTTTAGCTCTGCGTGTTAAGTACAGACTCCCCCACACTTTACCTTTGATGTTGGCTGACGATTCGCGGATGGTCTCTCTGGTTCTCGGTTTCCTCCGGGAGAGTGGTTTTTATTCTCAGTTTTAAAGTTTTTAATCTCTCTCTGGTGTTGGGGCAGGGCGGTGAGTGTTTGGGTTTCTCCCACTGTAGGCAGTGTTCAGAGATTCCCGATTCACCTCCCTGACTGGAATCCTCTTTTCTTCCCCTTTTACTCTGTTTTTACCCCTTCTTTTTAAGGCTTGGCTAGTCTTTCTATTCCCATACGTACTTTCTGCATTATAGCAGTTGTACCTTTTAAGTCACAGGTGGTCTTGCCTATGCTGCTTCAGCATAGTGTTGGGTTCGTTTCTCTTGCCAACTTCCCTCATTTGTTTTTACCAATGACAACGTGACTGCCCTTTTACGTTTTTCCCTTTTTCCGTTTTATTGTTCTGACTTTTCTGAGATGTCTCGTTAGCAGAATGGAGTATAGTTGAAACAAGGGACTGATGACCTCGCTGTTTGGTCCCTTACACCTCAAACAACCAACCAACCCCCCCCACCCCCCTCCGCTCTCCCCCCCCCCACCCCCACCCCACCCCCCTCCGCTCTCCCCCCCCCACCCCCACCCCACCGCCCTCCGCTCTCCCCCCCCACCCCCACCCCACCACCCTCCGCTCTCCCCCCCCCACCCCCACCCCACCACCCTCCGCTCTCCCCCCCCACCCCCACACCACCACCCTCCGCTCTCCCCCCCCACCCCCACACCACCACCCTCCGCTCTCCCCCCCCACCCCCACACCACCACCCTCCGCTCTCCCCCCCACCCCCACACCACCACCCTCCGCTCTCCCCCCCCACCCCCACACCACCACCCTCCGCTCTCCCCCCCACCCCCACACCACCACCCTCCGCTCTCCCCCCCCACCCCCACCCCAAACCCCTCCGCTCTCCCCCCCCCCACCCCCACCCCAAACCCCTCCGCTCTCCCCCCCACCCCCACCCCAACACCCCTCCGTTGCTGATCAAAACTGCTTCAGCTGCCCAATCTGCGGCCCTTCGTGCCTGTACCCATCTTGGCACAATTCCTGTGTCCATTACCCCCCACTAGTCTCTAAATATGTTTCAAGGTGCGATTATTCACACGGACCTCATCCTTCAAACTGATGAGGAACTTCGGGACAATCTCGGATGGCGGAGTGTTCACTTTGTTTGGCGTGTTCAGAAGGGTCCTAAGGACAATCGCATTGACACTGGTGCTTTTATCCTGGCCTTTGAAGGGGATACCCTCCCTGAGAAAGTTAAGATTATGATTTATCGATGTGATGTGAAGCCGTACATCCAACCTCCTATGAGATGTTTCAAGTGCTTGTGTTTTGGACACGTCTTCCCGCTGTTCAGACCCCTCTCTGTGGTGACTGTGGACGTCCACTCCATGAGGGGAGTCCCTGTGTTCCCCGTCCTGTGTGTGTTAATTGTCAGGGCAATCTTTCTCCACGTTCATCAGATGGCCCAGTATATAAGAAAGAAAAGAAGATACAGGAGTATAAGTCCCTCAATCGCTTAACTTACACAGAGGCCCATAAGAAGTATACACGTCTTCACCCTTTGTCCACGACATCTAGTTACGCTTTGGTTACATCTTCACCCCTTCCTCCCCCTTCCTTACCCCAATCCTGGACCCATCTCCTCCCTCCCCCCTCCTTACCCCAATCCCAGACCCATCTCCTCCCTCCCCCCTCCCCCCTCCCCCCTCCCCTGCGGCTCCCTCACCTTCTCCTCTGGGTGCTGCTCCCCCTCCCCAGCCGGAGATGTGTCCCACTCCTTTGGCATCTGCCAGTCAAGGGCGCCCCTCTCGGGATGCCCCTCCCCGGCACCTTACAGGCCAAAGGTCTGCTGCCATGTGATGACCGCGAGAGCCGTGGTATGTTGGCTCCCAGGTCACCTGGTCTCTTTGTTCCCAATCTTGCTGCAGCTGGCTACTTTATGCCACACAGCCCTCCTTGATCTTAGCCTGAAAAGAAGAAGAAACATAAGTCCCGGGACAAAGAGCCACTGGTGTCACCAGATGTCCCATACCCGGCTTCACAAACGGATTCTGACCTGTTGTTCATGGATGCCACCCCCTCCTTGTCTGTGGCAGGTGGGGACCCAGCGATATGACTGGCTTCAGCATGTTCTGCCCCCATTTAAATCATCGTTCTGTGGTTATCCAATGGAATTGTAATGGATACCTGCGGCACCTTCTAGAATTGAAATCCCTTATTTTGTCTTACTCTGCAGCTTGTGTGGTTCTACAGGAATCTCATTTTACTGATGCTCACTCACCAACCCTCCGTGGGTTCAATGTTTTCTGCCAAAATCGGGTCGGACCCCCTGTGGGCTTTTGGTGTCGTTTGTACGTTGGTCCGTACAGACATTGCTAGCACGTGGATTCCTCTTCAAACTACATTTGGAAGCTGTTAGGGTCCACCTGGACTCTGAGGTCACGCTTTCCAATCTTTATCTCCCTCCTGACAGGACTCTTACACCTGCTGCCTTAACTGCCCTTCTTCAGCAACTTCCTCCTCCCTGGGGATTTTAATGCTTATCATCCCTTGTGGGGCAGTGCCTTTCCATCTAGACGAGGTCGTCTCATAGACTAGTTTATTGCAGACCACGACATGTGCCTTCTTAATGATGTCCCTTCCCACTCCCCGATGGACAGGTTACCTCGTTGGTGTTTCCAACGTGCCAATTGGCCTCTCTACACTGCACAGGTCGTGTTTTCTCCCTCTTTGTCAGGTTATATTGATGACGTCCTACATGACATGTCTGACGTGATTGTTCGTGCTGCTAGCCTTGTTGTCCCATGCTCATCTGCACCATTTCAACGCTGGCAAGTTCTGTGGTGGAGTACGGCCATTGTCATTGCCATCCGTGATTGCCGTCGAGCTTTGCAACACTTTAAGAGGCACCCTTCCGTAGCCAGCCTTACTACCTTTAAATGCCTTCATGCTAAATCCCGTTATTTAATCAAACAGAGCAAGCGGATATGTTGGGAACGATTCATTTCTTCCCTTGGTTCTACTGTCCCTCTGTCACGGGTATGGGCTACACTTCGCTCTCTCCAAGGTTGCCATCGGCAGTCCACCCTCCCAGGCCTTCACCTCCCAGATGGCCTTTGTACAGACCAGTTAGCTCTTGTGGAACATCTTGCGACTCATTTTGTAGTGGCATCAGCATCATCATCATCAGCATCAGCCTCCTATCCGGCTGCTTTCCTTCACCAGAAACGGTGGGCCGAAGCTTCCCCCTTATGTTTTATCCCTTGAGTCAGAATCTTACAATGAACCTTTTACTGAATGGGAATTTCTTTCTGCTCTATCTTCTTCTCATGATGTGGCCCCTGGCCCAGACTCCATTCATAACGAAGTGCTTCAACATCTCAGTGCTCCACAACGGCAACATCATCTTCGGGTGTGTAACCGTATCTGGCTCCAGGGTGACTTCCCTTCTCAGTGGAGGGATAGCATTGTGGTTCCTGTCCTTAAGCCTGGTAAGAACCCACTATCGGTTGACAGCTATCAACCAATTAATCTGACCAATGTTGTTTGTTAGTTACTTGAACAGCTGGCAGTGTGGCTTCAGAGAGGGACGGTCTCCAATTGATCATTTACTTTGCTGGAATCTGCAGTTTGGCAGGCTTTTTCCCAGCGCCGCCATTTGGTTGCAGTATTTTCTGACCTTCGCAAGGCCTATGACACGGCCTGGCACCATCACATCTTACTTACCCTTCATCAGTGGGGTCTTCAGGGCCCACTCCCGATTTTTATCCGCCAGTTCCTGTTCCATCAGTCATTCAGGGTTTGGGTTGGTACTGTTTTTAGTTCTCCACGGACCCAGGAGACGGGCATCCCACAGGGTTCTGTCTTGAGTGTCCTTTTCCTTGTTGCTATTGATGGACTTGTGGCCTCTGTCGGTCCTTTGGTCGCCCCTGCCCTGTATGTGGATGATTTCTGCATTAGGGTTAGTTCATCTTAGATGGCCTCTGCAGAGCGGCAGCTCCAGGGAGCTGTACGATGTGCCTCTGCATGGACCCTCTCACACGGGTTTCAATTCTCTCCTCTAAAATCGTGGGTGGTCCACTTTTGTCGCCGTACTATGGTCCACCCTGATCCAGAGATCTATCTCAACGCACAAAGATTGCCTGTGGTCCCACAGTTTCGTTTCCTGGGTCTTCTTTTCGACAACAAGCTCACTTGGCTGCCCCATATCAGACTTCTGAAGGTAGGATGTCTCCGTAAACTCAATGGCCTTCGCTTCTTTGCCCACTCCTCTTGGGATGCGGACCGTTCCCTCCTTCTCCATCTTTATCGTGCTCTAGTTCTGTCTCGCTTGGACTATGGTTGTCAAGTTTATGGTTCAGCTGCTCCTTCCTTCCACACTGCACGTGCTGGATCCAGTCCACCATTGTGATATCCGTTTGGCCACTGGTGCCTTCCCTACTAGCCCTGTCGATAGTCTCCTGGATGAAGCTGGGATCCCCCCCCCCCCCCCTTCCTGTTCAGCGGTCCCAGCTTCTGATGTCTTATGCACTCGCTATCCATTCCTCTCTCTCATCCTTCCTATTCTATCCTGTTCCCAGACCATGGACGTCGCCCGCCCAATTCCCACCCTCTGACGGCTTTACCGGTTGGGCTCCGCCTTGCGTCTCTTTGCCGTGATTTCCAGCTTCCTTCGTCTTGTCTTCCTCGCTCTCTCCCCTCCCTCCCCCCCCTCCCCCTTGGTTAATTCCTTGGCCTCGAATTCGGATGGATCTCCACCTAGGTCCGAAAGATTCCATCCCCCCGATGGTGTTCCATTCCTTTTTCCACCAAATTTTATGTGAATTTCAGGATGCTGTTGTTTTTTACACTAATGGCTCTAAATCTGCTGATCGTGTGGGATATGCCTTCACGTCCTCTGCTGGAACGGAAAATCATCTGCTGCCACCTGCATGTGGGCTGTTTACTGCAGAATTGATGGGAATTTCCTGGGCCCTTACCTTTATTAAACAGTCCCAACACAACCGCGTTTTGTTGTGTACAGACTCAATGAGTGGCCTTCTGGCTATTGACCGGTGTTTTTTGCGCCATCCCTTGGTCTCTGCCATCCATGACCATCTCGCTGATCTTCACCATGCTTCTTGTTCTGTTGACTTTCTTTGGGTGCCTGGCCATGTGGGTATCCCAGGTAATGAGCTTGCTGATCATTTGGCTGGGAGAGCAGTCATTTACCCCTCCTTGTCTGTAACCCCTCCTGCAGCAGATTTACGACTTCACATCAAATCCCACTTCGCACAGTTGTGGGCCAACTCTTGGGAGGCTACTCCCCTGTCTAATAAACTTCGTGCGATTAAGGTGACACCAGGCCCGTGGTGTTCTTCCTTTCGCCTCTCCCGAAAGGACTCGACCACACTGTGTTGTCTCCGCATTGGCCATACCAGTCTGACCCATGGTTTTCTTTTGGGTGATGAGCCACCCCCACTTTGTGGTTGTGGAGCCTTCCAGTCAATAGCCCACATTTTGGTTGAATGCCCCCTTCTTTTGGCCCTGCGTGCTAAGTACAGACTCCTCCACACTTTACCTTTGATGTTGGCTGACGATTCCCGGATGGTCTCTCTGGTTCTCGGTTTCCTTTGGGAAAGTGGTTTTTATTCTCAGTTTTAAGGTTGTTAATCACTCTCTGGTGTTCGGGCAGGGCGGTGAGTGTTACAGTGTCTCCCACTGTAAGCCATGTTTGGAGATTCCCGACTCACGTCACCTCCCTGACCGAGATCCTCTTTTCTTCCCCTTTTACTCTGTTTTTACCTTTTTTTTTTTAAGGATTGGTTAGTGTCCTTTTCCCATACGTACCTCTACATTCTAGCGGTTGCACCTTTTAAGTTCACAGGTGGTCTTGCCTATGCTGCTTCAGCATAGTGTTGGGTTCGTTCTCTTGCTGACTTCCCTCATTTTATTTTTACCATTGACAACATGACTGCCCTTTTACGTTTGTAGCCTTTTCCCTTTTATTGTTCTGACTTTCTTGGGATGTCACACTAGCGGAATGGACCACATTTGAAACAAGGGACTGATGACCTTACTGTTTGGTCCCTTAAACCCCACACAACCAACCAATGATGAATGAGTCAGTTTGGTGGCTGTCTTAATCTCATTCCAATTTATGTTTCAGCACATGAAAATACAGAAAGAAATCTGTATTAGGGGTAAATACAGAAAAAAATCTGTATTAGGACTTGCTCATTAACTAGCATCTCAATCTAAGGGAATATAGATTGAGAATTTAAGACAATAAAAATTACTACATGGACTATGTACATATACATTATATATTATCCGTGGTTTGTGTCTAGGTTTTATATTCCTTGGTTAGCAAATATTAGCAAAACACGTTTCATCTTGTACAGGTCTTTCTTAAGCAATGTATTTAGCAATATTGCCGTAGCAATTTTCATAGTTCCGGAAAAGTCATCATTAGTGTCCTTTTCATGTAAATATAGTAAAATTGTGCGTAGTTTATCAACGTTTTATTATTTTTATGTCCATTTTCATCTCAAATCTGGAGCACGCTCATGCCCATTATGTAGAGGAATGCTTATTGTTGAATGCGGGCTGGCGAGCAGTCATTGAATGTTGCCACAGTGCTTCAGTCACGTGGTAACGAACTGGCAGTTTAACAGCATTGGCAGTCCGTGCCCTGCAAGGCAGATAGTTCAGTGGCTACCAATCTTTTTTAAAAAAATTGTGCGTTTTGTTGAATCATGGGTACTGGAGCAGCTCGTCAGGGTGACATGGTCAACCTGGACGGTAAATTTACTGCACCAGCGACGAAGAACAGCCGTCGATGGAAATGACTACTATCACTATCCTTTGACTGATAGTCATTGTATTGTCATTGCAATGTTAGAATACTTGTAATGCTACTGAGTCACACGCAGCAATCCATACGTGTCCATATAGGTATCTCTATACCACAGAGTAGCACAGGTAATGCTAAAATTACTTATCATAAAAGGATCATTTACAAAACATACATAGTGTGTTTTTACTGTCCAAGACCTAACGAAAAACGTGTTTGCTATTCTGAATGGTGCTTCTGAAGCACGTTAGATTTTATATGTATTTTAAATCTGGTGCTTTTCCTTTTCTTATTGTTTTTTTTTTTTTTTTTTTTTTTTACTCGGTTACATCAGTAATCAGTAAAATATACCCCCTTTAGCATGCCGAACAGTTCACGTTCAAAACTTCATCTAACAGGAATGGGGAAAATTATCCCTATTTCCTAGGATGCTTTTGCTCACAGCAAATCAGATTTACATCACGTTTCGATAAGTAACTGCAGATACGCATTAACCAATGAGCCACGATTGTCAGTACACACAATATACACGCATCAAGTCATTTGAACCAATTTCCAAATTTCTTCCCCTACTGGGTAGGGGAGAAAGGTAAGAATGCTAAAGAAGAAAACTACAATAGCATAGTGCAAGGAAATGATATACGAAGATAGATAATAGATGAAATAATCAGTTTAGCAAATTCATTCTTCGGCTCCACCGTTTTTAGTGTCATCCTCGTATCTCGGCCCACTAGTTCTTACATTCCCTCTGATGATCTCTCTGTTGGTCTTTTAGTAGGTGGTGCCTCTTTGGCCTCACTGCTCGTCTTTCCTTCATAGGAACAAGCTGCAGGTTATTAAGCCTCTCCCAGTGGCTTGGATGACCACCTCTTGGCCCTCTCACTGCAAGCAGATCATTTTAACTAGGCTGCCTATTGGACACTGTCTTTGTTAGCCATCGGCATTAGTTAAGTTGTGCTTCCCCTCCACATTCTGCACATTGCACTCAACTTTTGATGGTCTGCCATTTCCTGATGCCCCTTTTTCTTTTTAGCAGCTTACGTTCTCATTTGAGTTTGCCGTCTGATTTATCAGTTGTTTTAGCGAACGACGTGCAGACTGTCGACTGTGTTTTACTTTTTATCCATTGTAGCAATATGGCAAAGACCATTTAATTTGTTGTTCAGAACCTCCATTTCTCTATGGTGTATTTTATAGACCTTTGTCAATTTCCCTGTTTCTAACTTTCTTCTTCTTCTTCTTCTTCTTCTTCTTCTTCTACTACTACTACTACTACTACTATTGATTTAGTTTGACATGTAGTCATTTTTAACTCTTCTGTTTGAGTTCTACAGTTTTGACATGTACACATGTGAATCTAGTTGCTTTTGCACAATAAAACAAAACAAAACAACAGCAACACTGCCATGCACTTGTTTTAAAACACATTTTCTAAACTTAACCCTATGCACAGGATCACCAGTTCAATGTTCTTGTACTACTGATACTTTGTGACCTAAGTCCAAGCAGCTTACTACCTCTTCGTACAAAGTGCATGATATTTGTGTTTGCTGCAAAAGTAGTCTGACTTTCTAGGGTAATTTTCCAGGTGGTTTGCAGTGTCATAGAGACGAGCTTCTGTGAGCACTACACGTTGTCATTTATGCTTCTTGTCTTGAATACGTCATGTTTCATGAAATTTATTCACTAATTTGTGAACTGCATGATGACTTGGAACTCAAACACTTAGAAACTTCTGTTCAAACAATCTCCAAACAGTAAAATTGGGCTCTTTACATACATACAAATCATAAACAAACACTTGTTGTGGACTTGAATAATCCATTCTTGCCATTGTTGCATTCACAAACTTCACTGTTACAATCATGATGCCTATTTCACAGTTCAAATGACATTAGCCAATGAGGCACATGTGTCTGTAAGGCCTTAAGAATCCTCACAAAAAAAAGAGCAAGTGTAGTGCGATCCCACAGGACCCATTCGATCGGCAGGCGTGGCTTCTGTGGCCGGCCTTAAATACCCTAGGCAGATGGTCATCAGATAAATGAAACACCTTGTAAATTCAAATGTTTGCAATATAACAAAAAGGATATATTGCTATTCGTCACATAGGTGTTGAGTCACAGACAGGCACAATGAAAAGACTGCTAAAAGTTTAAGCTTATTCCTTCATGGACTTCGGACTTTCCGTGGATTTAATTTATTATTTATTTATTGTAGTGCATAATCCATAGATACATTTTTGCATGGTAACACATGGATGTGGACCAAGTCAAAACATTTAATTTTTTATTACATTTATTTCCGTAAGGACAATAAACAGAGATTAAGAATTTAAATTGAAAATAATTATAAAGTAACACAATCAGTAAGTTTTAATTACACTCATGAACAGAGTTTAAGGTACAAGGTGACTCATCTTCTTGACTTAAAGATCACCAATTAATCTAAGTACAGCAGCAAGATATATTGAATCAGGAATACACAATAATACTTGATAAATAATCTTGCTATCTCTGCAATAGAATTCCTCTCGAGAATAGAAACTTTTTCTGATCAAGAACTCCTTTAACTTACTTTCAAATAGTGAATTATTACCTCATAGACATTTATTATTACTTGGAAGTGCACTGAAGATTTTTGTGCATCTGCACTAGAGACAAATTTTTTCGGGTCACAGTGCATGTCACACTTCCTCCTTGTGTTAAGAAGATAGTATGACTCGTTCATTTCATACTGAGGAAGATTCTGTAGCATGAATGTCATGATTGAGATATTGTGAAATAGTGGTTAGTATTACTATTTGCTTAAAAAGATTGTGACATGAACTCTTTAGAGGTAATCCACACACAATTCTGACAACCATTTTCTGGCTTGTAAAGACTTTTTCAACAGTGATAAAATTGCCCCAGAAGATTATTCCATAACACATAAGTGAATGGAAGTAGCCAAAGTAAGTAGATTTTGAGACATTGATGTCTCCAATTTTGGCAACAATCTAGATGACGAATGTTGCCAAACTTAGTCTTTTGAGGGTTTGATGGATGTGGTGTTCCCAGTCAAGCCTGTTTGCCATTTGTATGCCCAAGAATTTCAAACAATCTGCCCTCTGTATCCACTGGCTCTCATGTGCAATGTTTCTCTGTCAGATTTTGTGACCAGAATGTAAATGAATGTAATAGGTTTTGCTGATGTTTATTGATAGAGAATTACCGTGAACCAATTCAGAACAGCCTCAAGTAATTGGTTGGCATTTAATTTTATGTTGGGGAAGTCTTATTGTTTATTACAATACTTGTCATCTGCATATATTGTTGAGTTGTTTGCTTTGTTTGAGAACAAAGGTAGATCACTGATATACACTGAAGTGGCAAATTAACTGGAGTAGGCATGCATATTCCAATACAGCAAATACAGAGGTAGGTAAACACGCAACGTCTATGCAAGGCTAATGTCAGGCACAGGTGTTAGATCAGTGACTACTGCCACAATGGCAGGTTAAGTGAGTTTGGATGTGGTGTTAGTCAGCACATGAGCGATGGGACACAGCATCTCCAAGGTAGCAATGATGTGGGGATTTTCCCATACAAAGATTTCATGAGTGTACCGTGAATACCAGGAATCTGGTGAAACATCAAATCTCCAACATCGCTGCAGCCAGAAAAAGATCCTGCAAGAATGGGACCAATGATGACTGAAGAGAACTGTTCAACATGACAGAAGTGTGACCCTTCCGAAAATTGCTGCAGATTTCAATGCTTGGGCATCAACAAGTGTCAGTGTATGAAACTTTCAGCAAAACATCATCGATATGGGCTTTCGAGGCTGAAGGTCCACATGTGTACCCTTGATGATTGAATGACACAAAACTTTACACCTTGCTGGCACCTGTCAACACTGACATTGGACTGTTGATGACTGTAAACACATTGCCTGGTTGGACAAGTCTCATTGCAAATAGCATCAAGTGGATGGACGTGTATGAGTATGGAGACAACCTCACGAATCCATGGACCATGCATATCAGCAAGGGACTATTCAAGCTGGTGGAGGCTCTGTAATGGAGTGGGGCATGTGTAGCTGGAGTGACATGGATCCCCTGATAGTCCTAGTATGACCCTGATGGGTGACACATACTTAAGCACCCTGTCTGATCACCTGCATCCATTCATGTCAATCATGCATTCCAATGCACTTGGGCAATTCCAGCAGGATAATTGACATCCCACACTGCCAGAATTGCTACAGAGTGGCTCCAGGAACACTCTTCTGAGTTTAAACACTTCTGCTGGCCACCAAACTTCCCAGACATGAACATTATTGAGCATATCTGGAATGCATTGCAATGTGCTGTTCAGAAAAGATCTCCAACCCCTCATACTCTTATGGATTTATAGACAGCCATGCAGGATTCATGGTGTCAGTTCCCTCCAGCACTACTTCATACATTAGTAGAGTCCACGTCACATCATGTTGCAGCACTTCTGTGTGCTTGCGGGGGCCCCGCATGATATTAGGCAGGTGTGCCAGTTTCCTTGGTTCTTCTGTGTATATGAGAAATAGCAAAGGACTGAGGACAGAACCTAGTGGAACTTTGCTCTCCTGCCTGCATATTGTTACCATCCAAAACTGTTTTCTGTTGTGTGCCCTATAGACTGGATTTGTGCCAATTGCCCATAGTGGCATGCTTTCTCTATAAGTATTCTATGACACACAGTCGAAGGCCTTAGACAGATCACAAAATATGCCCATAAGCAATGTCTTCTTGTCAAGACATTTCAAAATGTTACTGACAAATGAAGACGTAGCTTCAGTTGTGGAGATACAGTCTCTAAATCCA
Source organism: Schistocerca piceifrons (assembly GCF_021461385.2). NCBI lineage: Eukaryota > Metazoa > Arthropoda > Insecta > Orthoptera > Acrididae > Schistocerca > Schistocerca piceifrons. The sequence goes on from NC_060143.1 coordinate 586,778,811, forward strand.
AACTGGTTTTTATCAATTATTGCAAAGTTTTATAGCTAACTATCCTGGAATATATCAATTTTTCAAGGACTGTAGAAAATGTAGTCAAAAGAGAGAGAGAACAATAGTTTTTAACATCTGAGGCATTGCCTTTTTTGTAGATGGACTTTACAATAGCATACTCCATCCTGTCAGGGAAGACATCTTGTTTCAGAGAGATGTTAAATATATGGGTAAGATTTCACTGAACTGATTGCAGCAGGATTTTATCAAAATTGATTTAAGTGTTAGTCTCTTCCAACATTATTTGTCTGGAGTGGGCAACAAATCTAACAGAGTAAGAGAGAATAGAAACTTTTTATTGTGCTGCAGAAGGATGCTGAAGATAAGGTGGGTAGAGGAAATAACAAATGAAGACAAGTGAATCACAGTATCAAACCTGACAGAAAGGAGGGATTGGTTGATGGCATACATTCTAAGGTATCAAGGAACTAATTTGGTACTGGAGGTAAGTGAGAGAGGTAAGACTGTAGAGGGAGACCAATGCATAAACAGAGGAAGTTTCTCAAATGATGTAAAGTAAAGTAGTTACATAGGAGGTGGGTTGCATGGGGGACTAGTATTCAGTGATGTTATCAAACTTATCTTATGAGATATTGGATAACAAACAAAATTGGAAAAAACAGGTTCAGTTGACTACTCACGTGCAAGTAAATCATGGATAGCATACTGAAGCATCTGTTGGTATTAGTCAACATTGCCATCATTACTGCTGTGTACAGCATACCATGTAACCATTTGCTTTGTGTTGATGTTAGCCACAGCAGAGCAGCAAAGCAACAATCATTGGGTAGGAGCTCTTAGATTTATTTTTCCATTAACATTAGTTGTCCCTAGCAAGGCACACATAGCAAAGGCTGGAATGTGTAATTTTTTTCTGACTTGAGCATAGCTGCTCTAAATTCTGACCATTGCTTTCCCACAATGTAATTTTACATTTTTTCAAAATTTCATTCTGATGAAGCCACCCTTAGTAGGTATCAAAACCTGGGTCAATGTACCAAACAGTTATTTGCGGCTGCTTGGCTACATAATTCCATGTTGTGATCTTATACTCATAAGATACTGTTCTTTTTTAAGTGCACAGTTTTACGTTATTGAATATTTCAAGCAAGTTGTAAGTTATTTCAACACTCTGAAATTTTATAAAGTCTGCCTGAATATTTGAACAGTTTTGTTCAGACTGTACTTCATTGCAGATAACTGAAACATCTATGAAAAGTCTGAGATTACTATTAATATTGTCCACAAGATGATTAATGTACAAAGTGAACAGCAAGGGCCCAATATACTTCCTTGGGATGTATTCAAAGGTACTGCTACATCTCTCAATGACACTCTATCCAAAACAAGATGGTGTGTCCTCCCTACCAAGAAATGCTCATTCCAGTCACATATTTTGTCTGATACCACATATGATCATGCCTTTGATAATAAACATAGGTGTGTTACTGAGTCAAAAGTTTTCTGAAATAGAGACTGTTGCCCATCTACTGACTGCCTCGATTCATGGCTTTCAGGATGCCGTGTGAGAAAAGTAACAGTTAGGTTTCGCATGATCTATGTTATTGAAACCCATGTTGGTTGGAATGGATGACAGTCTGAGATATCTTACTATGTTTCAGCTCAGAATAAGTTCTAAGGTTCTATAACAAGTCAGTGTCAATGATATTGGATGGCAGCTCTGTGGCTCACTCCTGCTTTCCTTCCTGTAGAGAGGTGTGATCTGTGCTTTCTTTCAGTTACTGGGATGCTATTTTGTTAAAGAGATCTGTGATAGATTACAGTTAGTAGAGAGGTGAACTCCTTTGCAAATGGGTTATATAATCTGACGACTCCAATGGACCCAAGAGATTTGATTAGTTTCAATGATTTCACCTGTTTCTGAATACCACTGGCACTAATATCTATTTCACTAAATGTTTTTTCAGTGTGTGACAAATCTGCTTCCTTCTGCATAAGCCTTTTCTGTTCTTCTTGATAACTGTACTGGCTTCAAAACTGGGTGATATATGTTAGTTCTACTAATAGTCTATAGCAGTATTGTGTTCAATACCAGAGGTAGATTTAAAACACTTTAATTATGCTCTTGGTGTAAATTATTCACTGATATGGCCAGTTTTGGGTCTCATAGATAGTTTGAATCAAAGAAAAGTAGATTTTTACCTACTACACTAGTTCATAGTATTAAATTGTCCCAGTGCAGTAATCACACAACATGGTCCAGTACATCAAAATGATACAGATGAGATAAAAATTCAGTGTATCAGTTCATCAGATCACTGTCCTTGCATGCATTTAAGGAACTTGACACAATTAAGATAGTGGACAGAAATAATCCATAAGTCTGTCAACACTACCCTGCTAACCAGTTGTTCATAGGAGTCAATAATCACTGTGCTCTTCTAAGTTCTCACTCATAATTAATTAGTAATTATTTCACAGAAATCATAAATTAAACCCATGAGTGAAGAAAATGGCTTGTATGCAATACATGTAAATATTTCAGAATTTTGGTTATCAGACTACAGCACAGTGCTCACAAGAAGAGACATAGATACTGCTCCCTTTACTCTCCACTGCAGACTGCCTGACCTCAGGTGTGCTAGGTCTATAAGCAGTTTCACCTATGAACAATGTTTTACACTATTCATTATTGATGGCAATCATCTTAAATAAAATATTTTACGACCCTCAAAATTCCAATTAGTGCTAGTGAATATTCTGCTACTGTAGTCATTGACAACTTTGATGCAATGCTGTACATCAAATTGAACATAAAAATATGTCAACAAAATTATAATGCCAAAGATCAGAACCTAACAGTAATTTTGACATAATTTGTAACTGAAGTTAGCAGTGGTCTGAAGCTTCAATGTTAATTGATTTCGAAGATAATTAGTTTCAGATAATTTTAGATACCTACTTGATGGAAGAATTGGAGATATGTGGTGGAAGAATTGGAGATATGTGGTGGAAGAATTGGAGATATGTGGTGGAAGAATTGGAGATATGTGGTGGAAGAATTGGAGACATGTGGTGGAAGAATTGGAGACATGTGGTGGAAGAATTGGAGACATGTGGTGGAAGAATTGGAGACATGTGGTGGAAGAATTGGAGACATGTGGTGGAAGAATTGGAGACATGTGGTGGAAGAATTGGAGACATGTGGTGGAAGAATTGGAGACATGTGGTGGAAGAATTGGAGACATGTGGTGGAAGAATTGGAGACATGTGGTGGAAGAATTGGAGACATGTGGTGGAAGAATTGGAGACATGTGGTGGAAGAATTGGAGACATGTGGTGGAAGAATTGGAGACATGTGGTGGAAGAATTGGAGACATGTGGTGGAAGAATTGGAGACATGTGGTGGAAGAATTGGAGACATGTGGTGGAAGAATTGGAGACATGTGGTGGAAGAATTGGAGACATGTGGTGGAAGAATTGGAGACATGTGGTGGAAGAATTGGAGACATGTGGTGGAAGAATTGGAGACATGTGGTGGAAGAATTGGAGACATGTGGTGGAAGAATTGGAGACATGTGGTGGAAGAATTGGAGACATGTGGTGGAAGAATTGGAGACATGTGGTGGAAGAATTGTGGAGACATGTGGTGGAAGAATTGTGGAGACATGTGGTGGAAGAATTGTGGAGACATGTGGTGGAAGAATTGTGGAGACATGTGGTGGAAGAATTGTGGAGACATGTGGTGGAAGAATTGTGGAGACATGTGGTGGAAGAATTGTGGAGACATGTGGTGGAAGAATTGTGGAGACATGTGGTGGAAGAATTGTGGAGACATGTGGTGGAAGAATTGTGGAGACATGTGGTGGAAGAATTGTGGAGACATGTGGTGGAAGAATTGTGGAGACATGTGGTGGAAGAATTGTGGAGACATGTGGTGGAAGAATTGTGGAGACATGTGGTGGAAGAATTGTGGAGACATGTGGTGGAAGAATTGTGGAGACATGTGGTGGAAGAATTGTGGAGACATGTGGTGGAAGAATTGTGGAGACATGTGGTGGAAGAATTGTGGAGACATGTGGTGGAAGAATTGTGGAGACATGTGGTGGAAGAATTGTGGAGACATGTGGTGGAAGAATTGTGGAGACATGTGGTGGAAGAATTGTGGAGACATGTGGTGGAAGAATTGTGGAGACATGTGGTGGAAGAATTGTGGAGACATGTGGTGGAAGAATTGTGGAGACATGTGGTGGAAGAATTGTGGAGACATGTGGTGGAAGAATTGTGGAGACATGTGGTGGAAGAATTGTGGAGACATGTGGTGGAAGAATTGTGGAGACATGTGGTGGAAGAATTGTGGAGACATGTGGTGGAAGAATTGTGGAGACATGTGGTGGAAGAATTGTGGAGACATGTGGTGGAAGAATTGTGGAGACATGTGGTGGAAGAATTGTGGAGACATGTGGTGGAAGAATTGTGGAGACATGTGGTGGAAGAATTGTGGAGACATGTGGTGGAAGAATTGTGGAGACATGTGGTGGAAGAATTGTGGAGACATGTGGTGGAAGAATTGTGGAGACATGTGGTGGAAGAATTGTGGAGACATGTGGTGGAAGAATTGTGGAGACATGTGGTGGAAGAATTGTGGAGACATGTGGTGGAAGAATTGGAGACATGTGGTGGAAGAATTGGAGACATATATTTTCAAATGGTAGGCATTCATATGTCAAAATAAGTTTCCTGCCGCTCACTAAAAATGTAAGATCATACACACAGCAGATGAGAGTGGATACTCAACTTGCTTCAGCTCAAGTGGGGTGAGAATTAAATTTGGGCATTACTCTTCGGCTTTCCTTTGTAAGGGAACATATGAAAACAGAGATAAGCATTTCTGCTTTTGCTTTGCAACTTGCAATTTCAGTTGCTGTCTTGTCTGTGAGAGACTGGACACTAACTTTGGTGCTACTAACAGCCTTTATATGTGACCACAATTTCTTTGGGTTTGGTGAAAGATGATTTGAGAATATTCTGCTACAGTAATCATTGACAGCTTCATGCATTGCTCTCTTGACTGCTAAATCTGTTTCATTCAGCCTCTCCCTATAGCCCTATGCTTTGTTTAATACCTGTTATGTAGTAGTCTCTGTTTCCTTATAAGATTCTTTACAGTGACTGTACAACATGGAGGTTCTCTCCCATTATGGATGTTGTACTGGGTACACATCAATCCAGTGCATGGTGAACTGCTCTTTTAAATTTTAGCATTAGTTCATCTAATTGCTCCTGTCCTGAGTTAAACATTTATAGTTCCTCGTTGAGGTATGACAATGTTTCTTAGTCCAGTTTGCTGACCATATCTATCTTCCTTTCTGCTTGTTTTAGTTGCTCTTCATGTTTTGGTATTCATTATGGCTGCAATTGCCTCATGGTCACTGATACCAGTTTGTGTAGGCTCCCTCAGAGAGGTCAGGTCAGGTCAGGTCAATTTGTTGGCAGTAGTTTCCAGAGAAGGCATTTAGTAATGTGCCGTAGGATGTCTTGCCACACCCACCTCTAACAAACTGAAATCATATCAATTGGCTGACTGATCATCAGTGTCCTCCAATGTCCACAGCTCGTGGTCTAGTGGATAGTGTTGCTGCCTCTGGATCACGGTGTCCTGGGTTCAATTTCCAGCTGGCTTAGGGATTTTCTCTGTGCGGGGAGTGGGTGTTTGTGTTGTCCTCATCATTTTATCATCATCATTTGTGATTTTGGCTAGAGTGGACTGTGAAAAATATTGGACTGTAAAAATTGGGACTTTGTACAGGTGCTGATGACTGCACAGTTGAGTGCCCCACAAACCAAACAACATCAGTGTCCTCCAATGATAACACTATGATTAAGGAACTTAAATACAAGCAATAACACACTCCCTGTATGATTAATGCATATATCTTTTAACTCTGGTTGATAATGAAACCATGTTAAGCAGTAATGTACTTACTTCTCATTAGATTGATTTACAACCAAATATAAATGCCAAGATTTCATACTTGCATTTTTGATTTGATAGTAAGATTATGTACTCTGGTTAAAACTGTAAATTTTCCAGCCATCCTATACCCAGATAAGACCTTCTATGATCTGCTGTAATGAGTAAGGTGTGTGAGTACAAAGACAGAGAGACTAGAGACTGCTTCATTGACTGTAAGAGACTAGCTCATAACCTTCATATTTACATACAAAATAAAAGTATAAATCAAAAATATTTGGCTTGAATGCTGCTAGGCTAGCTCTTAAGACTCTAGAAATAACTTACAAGGAAGACAAAACATAAGTTTGAGTACCATAAAGCAGACCTCAGTGGAAAGTGGGAGTAGTTTAAAATGCAGCCACATTGGTACCTGAGAGAATTATTTAAGGTCATGACCAGTAAACATACCTTGAGCCTTTTGTTCAGTTAGAAATGGTCTGAATTAAAGCCTGTAAGAATAATAAGAATATTACAAAGTGTAGATACTGAACAAAACTTGCCAATATGGGAATATATGAAATGTTATGGCGTAGCTTAAATTAACTGTATGTTGACATTTCCAGTCACAGAAGTGAACTTCTGTGGCAGTTTGTTGGTCTACCAATATTGGCCACAATATTAACAGGAGACCTTTTTTAAATTTTTTCCATGCCTGACTTTCTAGCTTCCCCTTATTTACTTGTTTATTTGTTTATTTATTTCTTTAATCTCCTAAACCATTACACTCTGCTGTTGTAAAAAAAAATTTGATGGTTTACACAGTAGAAAGCTTTCAAGATACCACAAAAATACCTACTAGAGAAATTTTTTCCATTATAGGCTTCATTATTAAAAGAGAATATTCCTTGGTCAGTACAAAAACCAGAATGAAACCAAAACTGACCATTGTTGAGGCTATTGTGGCTTTTGATATGGTTGACAATCTGTGAAGGTCCATTGCTTCATCCACAGTTCCTTTACAGCTCACCTTCTCTGCTGCTGTCAGAAAATATTTCATTATTTCTGCAACCATTTAAGATTATTTAATTTCTACTTGTGATGTGTTTCATGTTTTTCTTTTTTGTCAGTTTTCCCTCTTTAGCACACTCTAAATTGGTTTTTGTTGTGTTTCTGACGTTTCAGTTTATATTAATGCACATACTCTTGATTTCTTTAAAGTGCTACAGTAAAGTCTGTAGTGTTGCTGTTTCTTGGGTCATTACAAGTTTTGAGATGTCTGTACAGCAAACCCTTTGTTCTGCAGAATGCTTTTATTCCTGCAGTGACCAATGTTTTCTTGTCAGTGATTATAGGTCTCTTTGTAATTATTTATTGGGAAAGGTAGCTTCAAAGACACACATTAATTCATTTAAGAATTATAATACTTTTTATTTACATCTGTTTCACCGAAAACTATACTTTAGTCTCTCTTGCAGACTATAGTTGTATCCTCACTTACTATTCCAAAAGATTTCCAAGAATGCACAGACTGATGTCAGTGAGTGTAGAAAACTGCTGTCATGATCAGTAAGGGCACTTAAAATTGGACATACCATGATAGAGATTACTCTCGATTTAGATAAGTCAATTGTCAGAGATTCACAGTTATTATTAACCACAGCCAGAAAATCTACTAGAGTCATCTGTTTAAAAGACTCAAGTAGATGCTCTAAATCTACTTTCCTGTTGATCTCATTTAGAAAATTTACATTAAAATCATCTGTAATTATTAAATTCTTGGACTTCGAACACAGTTGGATAGAAGGAGATATAGTTGCCTCACGAACACATTCAGGTTCCTAACTTACTACTGTCAACATAAATGTAATGGGAAAAAAGGATGAGTCTGCAATGAGAATCATGTGCTAGCAATTAGTTTGGCCAACTAAAGAATAAAAGGTTACCAAACCCCGGGTTCCTGGGTTTGATTCCCGGTGGGGTCAAGAATTTTCTGTCTTGTGATGACTGGGTGTTGTGTGATGTCCTTAGGTTAGTTAGGTTTAAGTAGTTCTAAGTTCTAGGGGACTGATGACCATAGATGTTAAGTCCCATAGTGCTCAGAGCCATTTGGTTACCAAACAACTTGGACAGTAATTTAAACTTGTATACTGCATTTTCAGATTGGGTTAGAAATTTGCATCTTGCACAAAAAATTTAATAAATCAAAGAATTCAAAACAAAGGTAACATCCAGTAGAAAATATGGGCTTTCTCAGCTTTACAGAAAATATTAGTGTTCAGCATCCACACATGAAACGTTAAGATTTCTGCCAGAGCTGCAGGTACAGTTCTGCCATCAAATTCGCAGCAAGCTGTTCAGTTCATGGTATAACATCAAATAAGATTTGTATCTATACTTACTTTAATTATTTTACTAATGTAACACGGAAATAATCAGTGAAAGAAGCTGTAATGAGATAGTGTTAACTCTGTTGAAATTAAATATTTAATGTTAATCTCTATGCAGTGTAACATAAGTGTGTTTTGTTACTAACCTAAAACCGTATCGTGTGTGTGCTTTGTTTTGTCTTTTTTTTCCCCACTGCAGTAGGTCATGGGCCCAGTCTGTGGTTCAAGAAAGTGAATGATGTAACTTTGCATTATGTGAGGCCAGAAATGCTTTAGCATGTGTTGTGCAATGCCTTCAGTTTGTGTTGTGAACAAGTGAAAAATTACTGCACATTCTCATGTTGAATTTTTACAGCTGTAAATTTGGGTACCATGAGGCTGCATTAGATTCCTGTGATATTGAGAAACTGAGTGGGACTGAAAAGCAGACCATATGGAAGATTTCAGAAAGACACTTATTAGGTGTGTCAGATGGCACATTAAAAGTATATACAAAAACCGGCGGCTTTGCCAGTGTATGACATAAACGTAAACTGATGCTATAGATGTGGTATCTGTTCTTTTGAACATGTCTGAAAGAAGAGACCATTTTAATGACATTAGTTGCCAGTGGCCACCGATTTAAATCAATGGGGAAAGTTAAATCAATGCACATGGGCAGCTGATGTTTTTAATTCCTCTGTGTCTTGGTTCATGGTGGCTGCTGACTCGAAATGGTCTCTGGAGCGTCTCTTCACCGCATTGCATTTGCTTCATTACAGATGCCACACCACGTTTTAACTCATACAGGAATGGGTAAAATGCCATGTGTAATGAAAATAAGTCAGTGGTCCTACATCAATAGTGTGTGGTTAAGTTGAGAGTTTGGGTCTGACAGGAGTCGTACTAGGATAGCCCATGCAGTTGCAATTACCATTGTGTCTGGATGGTGCAGTGGTCAGTACATCTGCCTGGTAAGTGGGAGACCATGGTTCAAATTCTGGTCCAGAACAAATTTTCAACTTTACCGATTGATTGAAATCAATGCCCACTGGCAGCTAATGTCATTAATTCATTTGTGTCTTGAGAAATAGGTGTTTAATGCTGTGCTAAGAGCTTGGGACAAGGTTGATTGTGTAGCAAGTCATATCATTGCCGGAATTGTCATGGCATTGCTGGTAGAGTTTGAGTGAGTGAGTGACAAGCTACATGCCGTGTTTGAACAGAAAACAAAGCAATCTGCACACTCTTTGAGCCAGAATTGCCTTTTCCCAGGCAATCAGGCAATGAGAGGGTGACACAGCTTGATCATTTTGATAACTTAGTTCTTTGAATGCAGCAACTCAGTTTGAAACCTGATAAAACATTAATGGTGTGACTACTTGACATACTGCCTGACAGCTATATGAAAGTCTAAGGCAGTCATGGTGGACAAGGTCTGAAAATCAACAGACACTAAAACATTTAATGGACACGTTACCATCTAATGAGTCATCTTGCTTATCATTGAGCGGAATGAGATGAGTGAGTTGCACTCTTTGCTACCAAAAAAAACCTTAAGAAATGAAAAATGCAGATGGTACCACTAGCAGGAATGTTACTTCATCAAATAATTATGAAAAGAGAATAGACAAAAAGGAGTGAAATGTTTTGGTTGTGGTATACCTAGCCATATTAAAAGAAGTACAGAACTATAAAAAAAAAACAAAAAAAAGTCCATAACCAAAATAAAAGTGAGCTGAATAAAAAGGCTTTCATTGCTGAAGTAAGGAGTTCAGAATTGATAGAGGACTCATGGATCATTGGTTGTGGAGCAACATATCACATTTTATAAAAAAATTGAGGGGTATACGTAGTTTACTAAATTTGCAAAACCACTTCAGCTCTGCATGAGCAATGATTTGGCAATGAAAACACTAGGAAAAGGGGCTGCCTATGTATTTTGAAGGTTTTTTTTATGTAGAATGGAATTTATGCTATATGGATATTGTTTTGTGTACTGCAGATGGGAGAAAAAATCTTTTTCCTGTATCATCTGCTATGGACAATAGATTACTTCTATTTATTAAAAGACAAGTGAGTTCCAAAACAAGGGCATAGTAAAGCATGTAGCATATTCAATGGAAACTTATTGAAGATGATTATTCAAGTAAAAAAAATTCGTTCTTGTAACCCTGGAGTAAATCTTGCATGAAAGGAATACCTGCAAATTTGGCATGAACACTTGGGTCATATGAACAAATGTCATATCCAACAATTCTCGAAACAGTGTGGTGCTGAAGGCTTTGGTGAAGAATATTGTCAGTCTTCTGTTACAGTGAAGTAGCATTGCAGCAGTTTTCAGTCACAATAGTAGTGTGCCACACAACCTGGAGAAGTGTGGACCTATGGAGTATAGATCACTTGGTAGAGGTGAATATTTTTCTGCTTTACTTGTGATTTTTCAAGATTATGCATAGCATATTTTTTCAAGCAGAGGGCTGAGACTCCAGAGAAGATTGCATAAATGGTGAGCACTGTGAAGGATCTTTGGATCATTCACAAAAACATTTCAATGTAATGGTGAGTTAGAATTTGATGATACTGGAGTTAAAGATTAGATGACAATAAATCATATATAAGTGTTATACAACTCACAACTCATCATCACAAATCCTTATAACGCAGAGAAAAATGGATGTGCTGAGCATACCAACAGAACTGTTGTGGAACTAGCTCAAACCATATTGCTAGCTAAAGGTCTAAGTTTATGTGGACAGCAATGGCAAACACCAACAGAATACCTCATAGGGTGTTCTGTCACTCACATGTCTCTTACCATTTCTATTCAACAAACAGATGGCTGTGGTCATCACTGCTGCCCATAAAAACTTAGGCATACCCTTAGCTACCTGGTCTATCAAGAAGACTGCAGTGACAGGTTGACGGTAGTTCTATATGTTGACAATGGATTAATATCTGCAAGTATGAAAGATCCTGAAGTATTCCTAAGGGATATTCAAGAAGAGTGCAAGATTAAAGTTGAGGTAGTAGGATATTTCTTAAATATTAATATATCATGAGAATGGACCTATAGAGTTTAGTCAAGAAAGTTATACTAAAGACATTCTTCAGCCATTTAATGTGACAGAAGCAAATCCTGTGTCAGTTCCAGCTGAGCAATATCTACAGCTATGTGAGTTGAACAATGATAAACCAGTTAATGCTCCAAACTAAAAAGCAATTGGTGGTCTCATTTGGCTTGATAGTACAAGGTCTTGATGGACCATTAGGAGTGAGTTACGCATAAAAATTTTTAGAGAATCCTCAATAAAATCACTAGTCTTTGGTAAAAAGGATTCTGAAGTATATAAAAAGGTCATTGTCATTGAGTGTGAAGTATGATGCTAGCCAGACAAACAGAAGGCTGAAACGTATACTGATGCTGATTTAGTGAAACAGCAACTCGACACTCAGTGAAGTGATTGCAAGATTTATTGGAGCAGCAGTTACCTAGGCTACTGAGTGGAAACAGTGCATATAACTGTCAACAACAGAGTCAGAACATGTGACTGCCAGTGGAGTGCCAAGAATAGGAATATGGCTATCCAAGATCTATAAAGAAATTTAACTTCTGTTCCTGCTCGTCTTTTTGATAATGCCCATGCCATGGAACTGGCTAAAAAACCTGAATTTCATGAGACATAAACATATTGATGTTTTCATGCACTATATTCCTGAAAAAATTAAATGCAGAAATATAGACATTAAGGTTGTACCAGGCAATAAGAAAGTTGCAGACATTATCACCAAATGAATGCCATGTGTCCACCATCAGTATTTAAAATCATTAATTGGAATATATTAATCTCTATGCAGTGTAGCACATGTCTGTCATTCACTGCTGTGCTAAGATATGCCTTCTTGTAGCAAACAAATTTTTTTGTGCTTTATATTGTGCCCTTTCATGCTAAAATTTCTGAAATTTCTGAAATTCAGTTTTCCAAATAATTACTACCAGCATAATTATCATTGTCTCTAGCATAATCATATGGTGAATGTTTCAGTAGCATGACACTGTGCTGTAATTATAATAATTCATACATATTTTTCTATACCAATGGTACACTCTCAGAATTAAATAATTGGTGTGGAAACATAAAAACTACTATTTGCCTGTGGTTTTCAGGGTTCTCTTCTGCACAATACCAGTTACACTGAAGCAGTGCCAGCAGAACATCCGTTCGTTAGGAACCATCTACAGGAAAATGACGATGATTCTGTCAAATTGAAAACTGACATTCACAGCCTATCTGACAGTACATATCATGGGAGTAGTCTTTATGGCTCTGGTAGACATAAAAGACATGCAGTAAGCTCAAGAGAGAATATACCCAACTATGGTACTCCAGGAACATATGCACATTTCTTTAACACTCTGGGAATAAATCCAAATATACCTTCACTGCAGTGGCTCTCACAGTATCTGCCATTTAGTCATCAAGGCAACCCATTAACTGATCAGCGTAACCAAGCCTTCTATGGCTGGAACCCCTTCCTTCAAGGCACACATTCTACAGTTCACCCGAACCCCCTGACCCCTGTAAAATTTCCTCAGAAAAATGATAAGCAGTTTGATAACAAAAATGGCCCTCATAACTCTGCTGAAAATGTACCAAACTCTGGTGGAGCCTTGTACAGTTATAATGGATACCCAAACACAAATTCTGGGAACTTTTACAATGGTAACAACTTACATGGGTCTAACATCAACAGTGGGAACCCACATGTCACTAGTAGTAATCCACAGTCTTTCGGGTGGAAGTACAAAATCCCTGGCCCGAACCAGAACTACCCTGGCCCGAACCAGAACTACCCTGGCCCGAACCAGAACTACCCTGGCCCGAACCAGAACTACCCTGGCCCGAACCAGAACTACCCTGGCCCGAACCAGAACTACCCTGGCCCGAACCAGAACTACCCTGGCCCGAACCAGAACTACCCTGGCCCGAACCAGAACTACCCTGGCCCGAACCAGAACTACCCTGGCCCGAACCAGAACTACCCTGGCCCGAACCAGAACTACCCTGGCCCGAACCAGAACTACCCTGGCCCGAACCAGAACTACCCTGGCCCGAACCAGAACTACCCTGGCCCGAACCAGAACTACCCTGGCCCGAACCAGAACTACCCTGGCCCGAACCAGAACTACCCTGGCCCGAACCAGAACTACCCTGGCCCGAACCAGAACTACCCTGGCCCGAACCAGAACTACCCTGGCCCGAACCAGAACTACCCTGGCCCGAACCAGAACTACCCTGGCCCGAACCAGAATCAAGAAAATGCAAACAAGGATGAGCATAAAAATCCATGGTCACCAACTGCTGCAACTAATACAGTGACACCTCTCTACACTGGAGGTGTCACAGGGCCACACACAAATGACAGTGCTCACTCCTGGCCACAGGATTCCAAAGAGAGTTCAGCTGAAGTGACACCAATTGATGTAAGTTCCTATGGTGAATGAATTTCACCTCACTATCTGACATTTCAGCTAGGGTGTTACTATGCATGTGGACTGAGAACATAGTCACTCTAAAACATGCCAGTACTTTCTGAGCAAAATATGCATTTTTTTCTAGAAGAAGACTATGCTCATTTCAGAGTAGTAATTGGTACTATTAATTAATGCACTATATAGTTTTAATTTTATAGACTCTATCATTTTTCATAACTTAATTTGCAAGTGTAATGGGAAGTCAAACAGAAACAAAATACATGGGAAAAAAATAAATGGATTGTTTGTTCTTTCAAAAGTAATCACCGTAACTGTTAACACATTTATCCTGCTGTGAGGCAAGACAGTCAATTCCTTCATGGAAAAATGTTTGTGGATGCCTACCTTTTTGTCCAAAGCAAATTAATGGCCACAAACATCTTTCTTCGGGGCACCAAAAGAATGGACACGGAGATTCTATGGAGGATGTGTAAGGGCTCCAGAGTGAAACTTCTGCAGTAAAGTCAAAACATTCTTGGCAACATGTGGGCACCCACATTTAGAAGTTTCACTGAGAAGCCCTTACACATCCTCCACACAGTCCCATCCTCTTCCCATGAGATTTCCATATTTTTGAAGCCTTTAAGAAAGAAGCTGCTGACTATCAATTTGCTTCAGATGACTGTGTACACTCCTGCATACAGCTGAGGTTCTGTAGGCAGCTGCAAACACTTGCCTGTGAAGCCATTAACAGTCTTGTCTCACAATGGGATAAATGTATTAACAGTGATAGTGATTACATTTGCAATAACAAAAAATTTACTCTTTTTGTACATTTTTCTTGTTTTCATTTGACTGCCCTTAAATAAGCCATAAATTAGAATTATATAGTGTGTGGCAGTCCCAGCCCTCTTAGCTAATCAAAAGCTGCAGCATCAATCAGTATTAAATGCTTCTGTAATTCTGATCTCTGCTTCCAGCAAAAATTGTTTACTATACATAATATCAGCAGTTAGTTTTTATAGATATTGGTACAAGGGATTGATATGTGACTCGAGGACATTATTTGTATGTGAGCACATAGAGCATTTTGCCTCTTGCATATTGATAGTCACATTAGTACATTAATGGTAAATCTCATAAGACTGTAGTTGAGCTGTGAAAGATAATTCTTAGCCAAGTTTGCACACACAGAAAAATTATTTAAAATCAGAGATTGTGCACTGTTTTTGCTACACACATTTGCTGATGTCCAGATAATAGTTTAAAATTTGGAAAGATGTGATAGTTCGCTGACAATAGTAAGTTGCGTTATTAATTCAAACAGCATATGTTGAGAGATTCTAAATAAATATTAATTTGTGAAGTAGGTGACATAGTCAAAAGAAATTTCGATTTGTTTTGAATTAATTTTGCATTTAATCAGTCACATCTTTGCTGACTTTGTCAAATGCATATTTAGTAAACTGATAGTGGGTGTTCTCAGTCTAATGTTTCTTTTGTCATAAATTTTGAGTGATATGTATGACATGGTCTGTCATTACTAAAACAGATCAGTTAGCAGCATGCATGTAACTGTAGCCATTCTGTGAATACCTAGTATTATTTTACAAATCTGAAAGGTATATAATGAACATTTGCTGAGATTGACAAGGGGAAGGCTTCAGGCATAGCCAACCGAATTGGCTCGTATTTGGCAGGTCACTTGTGTACAATCTGAAATGAAAGGCTCAAAGGTATTTTGATTTCTATTAAAATATGTGGTTGTGGACCCTATATATGATGAAAATGCTCAGTTTTCAGTCATCTTTATCCTGTGGATTTTGAGTTGAGTGTTATAAATTTTAAGTTCAGCTTTGTCAAAACTGTGAATGGCATTGCCACAGTGGTAACACCAGTTTCCACCAGATCACTGAAGTGCTGTCAGGCTTGGCTAGCATTCAACTGGGTGACCACACAGATCTGCTGAGTGCTGTTGGCAAATCAGGTGCACTCCACCCTTGTAAGGCCAAGTGAGGAGCTACTTGATTAAGAAACAGTGCCTTTGATCACAAAAACTGAAAACGGCCAGGAGAGTGGTGTGCTGACCTCGTGCCTCTCCATACCCGCATCCAGTGATACCTATCAGCTGAGGATGACACTGCAGTCACAGAACTGTCGGGCCTTCTGAGGACTGTTCAGATAGTTTTTCTCAAAATCAGAGGGGTATTGAGTCAAAATATCTTCATTTTAGGTTATACACAAGAGGTCCCATGTAAGAGCTCAATCAGTTGACCATGCCAGAGGCCTTTCTATTATGAGTATTTGGGACAATAATTATAACACCCTTGAGTTATCAGCTAACTGATTGCTGTTCACATTTGTGTACCATTTTTACACTTCTCAGGTTTCAATTCATTTGAATTTAATCTGGAGGGTTCAATAAACTGCTTCTACATTTTATCATCTTGATAGTTTGAGGCACAAGGGTGATTGTAAGACAGCTAGTACATTTGAGTATATCTGCCATGATTCTCCCTAGTGAAAGACCTTGAGAAGATAATGCTGATCACAGGTGGCTCTGGCAAAGACCCAACTGAGTAGCTGTGCATGATAGCACACTACTTCTGTTATAAGAGTAAGCATGTCAACACCAGGATAAAATTCACCAGGTGGATTAATGTCACTTCATCTACTAGCCAGTCTGGATATGGTTTGTAAATAGTTTCCCACATTTGACTAAGTGAATACTGGGCTGGCACCCATGCTCCACCTCAGTTACATACCTGCAAACATTTAGAAAATTTCCAAGGAAATTTTTGAAAATGTTCATACACTTTCATATTGGATAACAATAGACATACAAACAGGGTACACACATTCTGTCCTAGTGGAGGAAAATGGTGGCAATAGGAAGCACATCCACCACCTATCCTTCTCCCTCCCACTTCCCTACACTAATGTTGTCAAATCCAAAAATTAAAAATTGGAGCCATGCTTCCCATGAGTGCATTCAAGATTTATTTGTAACTATAGTCTCCAAAATATTAATTGGTGTACATGAAACTTAGTACAGGGTCCTTATATTTAATTTTACATCTGTGTGTACATCTATACTCTGCAAGATACCTTGTGGTATGTGTTGGAGCATACTTTGTGTACCACTTTCCTATTTTCCTGTTCCAATTAAGAATGTTTTTGTGGGAAGGATTGTTGATAAAGCTCAGTGTGAGCAGGAATATATTTTTACCTTAATAGTCATTCCACAAGGCAGATGTAGGTGGAAGCAATGTGTTTGTTGCCTCTTTTTAGGAACCCACTCTCACAGAAATGTATCAATAAACCACACCATCACATAGAAAATCTTGCCACATCTGCCAGAGGAGTTAGCTGGGATTCTTCTCATTGCCTACATATTAACTAAATGAATGTGTAATGAAATGCTCTGGCCTTATTTTGATCTTTTTCTCTTTTCTCCATGAATCCTGTATGGTAAGGAACTAAGACTGACAAGTAATATTAAAGTGTAATCAAATGAGGATTTTTGTAAGCTACCTCCTTCATCATTTAAGTAGCACTTCTGAGGATTCTTCCAATGAATCTGTCTGTCATGTACCTTAACAGTTGTACATGGTTATTCCTCTTCAAATTGTTATGCACACTTATTCCTAGATATTGTATGAATGTAATGTCTTCCAGTGACTGATCTGTAATCATATAATAATACAATAATTGGTATTTCTGCCTGTTCCTGCAAGACACATTACATTTTTTTATGTTCAAGGTCAACTGCAAATCCTGCCTTTGTCATTGGCGCCAACATTTTTCGATATCAGCTTCCGGCACACTGCTTGGTATTTACAGCAGAGCTCTTCACCCTGTATCAGGCCACGGAATACATCCAGCGACGTGACTTTCCAGTTGTGTCCTCTGCTCAGACTCTCTCAGCACCTTGAAAGTATGTGTGCACTGTACGCCGTCTATCCCTTAGTGAAACTGGTCCACAAAAACTGTCATTTGCTCACTCTCAATGTAGCCACTGTGATGTTTGTGGGTTCCTGGTCATGTCAGTCTGCCAGGAAATGAGGCTGCTGATGCTGCTGCCAAGGCTGCAGTCCTCATACCCCAGCCCATTAGTTCCTATAATCCTTGTGATGATCTCTGTGTTGCTGTCTGTCAGGAGGTGTTCTCACTTTGGCATTGCCATTGGTACTCCCCTCATGGGAATCAGCTCTGGATTCTTAAGCCTCTCCCTGCAGTTTGGATGACCACCTCTAAGCCCTCCCACTGTGAGGTCATCATTTTAACTCGGTTGCATATTGAGCACTGCCTTTTTAGCCATAGTCATTTGTTGAGGGGTCACTAACCCACCATTTAGTACACATTGCATCCAAGTTTTAACTGTCCACCATTTGCTGATGGTACGCCCATTTTTTTAATCGTTTATTTTCCCACTTGGGTTTGCCGCCTGAGTTATCAGCCATTTTAGAAAAGACGCTTTGGCTGTTGACCGCATTTTACTTTTGTATCCATCATAGAAATATGGCAAAGGCCATTTAATTTTCAGTTCTGGACCACTGTTTCTATATGGTGTCTTTTGTAGCCCTTTCTCCACATCCCTGTTTTAGCTGTCTTCTCTCACTTCAATTGGGATTGACGTATAGTAGTTTTAACTCCTCTGTCTATGTGTTCTATAGTTTCAACTTGGACACACATGACCCCAGTTGTTTTTGCACCCTAAAGCAAAACTAAGCAAAACTGCAAATCCCTGCGCAAAGTGCCAGACCTCTTGCTTTCTGACCACATAATTAGCCAAATGTTTTTGCTAATTCTTATTTTCCAACCATTTATCTATTGACACTTGCTTAATAATCTCCATTTCTTATTTGGACTAAATTTTGCTCAAATTTATTATTCAGATTCTGATTCCACTGGTACCATTAGATTGGATATAGATCAGATTAATTAGTAGTTTGCTTAATTAAAGTTAACACTACAACAAGATATGTGGAAGACTTTGTGAACTAACTGGCATAATTCTATAAGATTATACACACCAAAAGAAAGCCAAGCATTCCAACTTTACATGAAAGTTCTTCAAATTGTCAGAAACTAATTAACTGAAGGGATAATTATCATTTAAGTTTACAAACAGCCCAATTTTCCATTGTAGATTTCATTGTAACCTCTGTGAAATTCCAAATTTTTACTATTTGTTTGTTATTTTAATTTTTCTGCACAATAACTTACAGCATTGATTAATTAACTCACTAATTCTTATTTTAATGTAATACACCATGATTTTCAATATGGCATTCATACTTAGAAACAAGGGGATTCACATTCCTTAAGAATAGTAGTGTGCTTGTATTCTAAATTTTTGACCAGCAACATTTTCTGTAAGCCAGAATCACATTAGTTCTTGCAGTTCACTCAAAACCGTGAAATATAACACACCAAATTTTCAAAGTATAATACAAGAAATGTGTGTTCTTATGTCCTTTACACCATCCTATAAGTAGTTTGATGTCACCCAAAATTCTCAGTTTATGGCTACACATTGCTTTATGATTATCAAGGGTATGGTATCTTATTGTCATTAAAACTTGTAATTGTTGGTCTCAATTAAACTCATTGTGGACTGGATTAATTGAACTATGAAGTGTTAACTTCTCCAATAAAGTATTATTGTGCAGTGATGTGTGTGCACTGTCATTTTCTTGAGTAAACGTGAACTATGTTTTGGTCCACTTTGCCACTGTAATTGTGGCGCGCGCGCGCACACACACACACACACACACACACACACACACACACACACACACACACACGGGGTCAGTTCGGGTCGGGTGGGGGGGTTACATGAGGAGAAAGGTGAAAAGTCTACCCTGTAACACTTCTTTTGTTATTTCGTTGATTAGATGGTAGCACAGAACTGTCACTTGCCTTCTGCAAGTTAAGGAATACGGAATCAGTCTGCGTGCTGTTATAGACTGCTTCTGGTGTATTTTGGAATTTGTGTTGATTCATACAGAGGAGATTTCTATTCTCCAATAATGCTAAAATACACAAGCATAAAAAGTATTCCAAAATTCCACACAGGCAGATGTTGAAGATACAGGCCTACAGTTTTGTGCATTTATTGGACATCTTTTCTTAAAAATGGGTTGTCTTACACTTTTTCCAATCATTAGGAACACTTTGCACCTTCAGAGACCTCTGGCACACTGCTATCAGAAGAGGTGCAATATTCTTTTCTATACTGTGTTAGAATCATAATGGTTTTCCTCTTTCGAGCAATTTCAGTAGCTGTTTTTCCTCATGGTAACTTACTTTGATATATCATTTTGACATAAGTGCAAGAGTTAGAGGGAGAATCACATTCAATATACTCCCCCCCCCCCCCCTCCCACTGTCTCACTACTTTATGGTGAGTTTGTGTTTGGCTACCAAAGGGCTTAAGTCTTTGCAGCACCTGTTCCCTTTCCATGCTACATATCTATCCTCCCCCTATTCTTCTTCCTCTCCCTTGGGGAATGTGTCTGGGATATTTTTTAGGAATGTGTTCTGAACTTTAGGTAGCCTGGCATCAGAACAGTCCCTCATCTGTCTTTTCTTTCTTTCTTTCTTTCTTCATGCATCTTCTATCCTTTTTCTCTCTTCTTCTTCTTCTTCTTCTTCTCCCCCCCCCCCTCCTCCTATATGGCCCTAAAGACCTGCCCTTGCATTTGACATGTAACAGGTGACTAGGTAACACACAATTCCCAGCCCAAGGTCAACAAGTAGGGTTTGCATGTACCCCCTTGTACAGGCCTGGGCCAGAGGGGTGACTGACTGAGCTGTTACCTTCCCAAATTGACAGTTGGTCCTCTGTCAGGAGTTTGGGAGATGTAGTCAATCATATAAGGCAGGTGAGCCTCCCTCTGAGATGGGGCAGATCCTAGTTGAAGGAGCGCACCATCGGAGACGCTATCAGTCATGGGGATTTTTTCACAATAATGCAGTCATCATCTGTATACATCTACTAAACCTAAACAGAATGAGGCTAAAGATTCAAAGACTTTCCCAGCTGCACCTCGGTTCAGTGCGTTACCCCATACTGGTCTGTGCTTTGCTGCAGCTAATCCACTTATTATTCAGACAGGTGTTGATGCAATGCAGGCCCTGTGAAATTGTGCTCTTGTTTACATAAAAGGACTTAGCTTCTGGAGACCAATTTTGACTTTCAAGCCCAATAACTGCTTACAGCTTTGCTCCTCCATGGCATCCTGTTCGTGTTGAGGCCCTTTGTAAGTTCAATTCTTTGTGTGGTGTTATTGACAGTCAGCTACTTGATGGTCTGACTGAGGAAGAAATCCTGAATTACTTCTCTGATCAGTGTGTCACTGTAGTCCATCAGGTAATGAAAAAGACTGATGTATCCTTAGTACCTACATCACTCTTTTCCTCATGTTTCATTGAGTAGTGCTTTCATTGGAGATGAAGGCAGGCTATGATATCATGGTCCAGCCATACATTCCAAACCTGATGAATTGCTACCAGTGCCAACATTACAACCGCACTTGCATGTGCTGTCAAAACATGGCCAAATGTGTTATTTGCGGGTGATTGCCCACCTCTTTCTCCTCGCTGTATCAATTGTAATGGTGACCATGCCACCTCATCCCTTGAATATCCTGTGTATCTCAATGACCAGGCGGTCTAGGAGTTCCAGATGAAGGAAACCTTACCTTACTCTGTCACTTGTAAGTTGTTGGCTAGTTGAAAGCCCTGCATTTTTTCATCTGGCACTTACAGTACCATTCTTGCTATGCCTTGCTCCACAAAGGACATGGCCACACAGACTTGTGACTTCAAATTCAGCACTGCAGTTGTAAAATTTCCCAGTTCATGGTAGCATCCTTGTTTCTTTCTCCTACAGTGTGCAACAAGCCACCAAACCTTCGCCCCAGCTGCAAAATCACCTGCTACACAACCGGAAGGCTAGAAAGGACAGAAGGAATACTCCTGTGAACACTTTTCACATTCCTTGAGCTAACAAACATCAAATTCTTCATCCGCCAACTGCAAAGGCTCTAAGAAATGAGTCACTCCCCCCACTCAGAAATGCTCTTAAATGGTGTTGCCACCTGATACCCACAAGCAGCTGACCTACATTTCACCAGTGCACGCTACCTACTGTTTTTCTGCCCTGGAATTCACACGCCAACCCAGGGAGAATTCAGACACCTCTGTAGATCTTGTGGAACAGGATCCTCTAGCCTATGCGCACCATAGCAGTGAGTCTTCAAAGGCTGGTACTCAGTAGCAGCTGATGTGGCTACCCTTCATTTGCTCCCTCTTCCCCATTCCCTGCCATGACTCTCCTCCAATCAAATGTTTGCACATTAGATCCCACAACGAGGAATTATGGCTGCTCTTGGAATTGCAATGTCCATTTGTTTCCTTCCTCCAAGAAACAAAATTGTCTTCAGAACCACTTTGACGTCTTGCATTTCTTTCCGATCTGGTTTGACCCCTCCCCCCAAAGATGGAATTCCATCTCACGGGGGAACCACACTGCTCACCTGGTATGACAACCATAGCCAAACCAGCTCATTGAACACTCAACTGTAAGCTGTTGCAGTACATATTATTCTTCCTCACTTTATCCTTTCTCTTTGCATCCTCCAGTCATTTGCTATCATCGGTACATACTCCAGTTTATTGGTCAGTTCCCTCACTCCTTTTTCACTGTTTGATGACTTTAATGCACACTATCCCCTTTGGGGCTCTCTCAGAACTTATCAGTTTCATGCCCTCTTATGTGACCTTCTAAATCAACTCAACTTCTTAACACTGGAGCACCCACATTCCTTTCAGTCTACACACACACACACACACACACACACACACACACACACACACACACACACACACACACACACACACACACAATGTACTCAAGCAACCATTTTCTGAGCATTATGAGTTTGCTCACTCGTACCCCACATGTGTGTAAACCAAATTCACAGTCTTCTAATGCTGACTGGAGGCTTTATTCCTCCCTAGTGACCTTTGATGAACAGCATTTCCCCAGTTATGATGACCAGGTAGAGTACCGTATAAATGTTATCCTTACCACCGCAGAAAGTTCCATACCTTGCACTTAATCTGCACTGTGTCATGTCCTTGTCCCCTGGTGGACTGAGGTGTGCCGCAACATGATTTAGATTATATTAGATTAGATTTACTTTCATTCCAATTGATCTGCAGTGAGGAGTTCCTTCAAGATGTAGAACATGTTGCAGTCCTAATTTTTATTTAGAGAAGACACTTCGAGAGTACTACATTTTATGAGTATATTAACGATTTAGCCCTCTGCTTAGAGTATGTGCCAGTCAGTAAAGTAGCAAATCCCTTTGTTGCAGGGGGATGGTGGTGGACCACTCATGTGTCCCATCACCGACGACGACGGACGCTATGTTCAGGTTGGTATCGTGTCGTGGGGCATCGGCTGTGGAGGCAGCAGGACACCAGCAGTCTATGCCAGCTTATCCTATTTCAGAGACTGGATTGATAAGCAGTTAGAAGAAAATAAATTTATAAACATTGCCATACCACCACCAAGTGTGGATCAAGATGAAAGATTTAAAGAACCTAAGCCAACATGGGGATGAGGAAAGAGAACATTCTGAGCTTTAGAATACACCATAAAAAATATTTAAATGAAGATTTGGACATGGACTTCTTTTTCTTGGTTGTTCAGAAAGCCATAAGTTAGTATGCAGTAAAGACCTTAGTTTATTTATGCTCTGTAGAATATTTGTCATTAAATTGAATCATGGATTCACACAAACAGGAAACACAAATTTCACTACATATTTTAAGCCTTTTAACAATATACTGCCACGCATGTATTTATAAATTGTACTGTTACGGAATTTTTAATAATAAAAAGGAAGTTTGCATGTCACATAATAAAGGCATAAACACCATATTTCTTTGTATTGCATTTGTTAAAATAAGCAATCAGATGTGAGGGATTTGTGACTCACTAAACACATATCAACCTCCCTGTTCTAAGTAGCATATTCCAGAAAAACACAATTTTCAATAATAAAAGATATTGCCTTGTGACGTTCCTGTAGTTGCAAAGAGTATTGCTTCCTGCACATTGATATCTGTACTGTACTCAAACGAAAGTACTCACTTCAATTTTTTTATGCTAGTGGAACAAATGTGGGTATTATGAAGCTCCAGGTTTCATAATAATGAAATGAAGTTCAGCAGAAATTTTACAATGTTGTCAATGTTTAGGCACTGATGCCTATAAATCAGCTTAAAAGTGGTATAAAAAATCAAAATAAAACATACAGATTCTATGAACTCTTCAGCTGTCAAAGGGGCCCCTGACAAAAGTTAATATCACCAGCTGCAGTTCATTGCATATTGCTCATTGCTCTTTGCTCTTGGATGGAGAGTCCTTGGCAGATTTAGAAGTAAGTTCAGGCATGTTCCATGGAGCTGTGTTCAGGCTCTTGCTGTTGATCTTGTACATTAAGGACCTAGCAGGCAATGTAATTGCAACTTCAGACTTCTTGCAGATGCGGCATCTACCTGTAAAGAAGTAAATACATGTGATATAAATGTTTTTACAAGTAGTTTTTTCCCTAGGCTGTGTTTCATGGAAACTCGAAATTTAGTGTGGACATCAATGCAAGATGCTTTTAGTAGTTTCCACAATGAAACATTGTCTCAAAATATGGTAGAAAACCCAAAGAGATTGTAGTCATATGTAAAGTACACCAGTGGTAAAAAAAAAAAACCCAGTCAATACCATCACTGCGCGATAGCAATGGAAATGTTACCGATGATGGTGCCACTAAAGCAGAGTTACTAAATACAGTTTTCCGTAATTCCTTCATGAAAGAAGTAGTAAATATTCTAGAATTCAAAACCAGAACATCTGTTAGCATGAGTGACTTAAAAGTAGATATCTTAGGTGTTGCGAAACAACTCAAACCACTTAAGAAAGGCAAGTCTTCCTGTCCACATGGTACACCAATCAGGTTCCTTTCAGAGTATGCAGGCACAATAGCACCTTTCTTAGCAATCTTGTACAACTACTCACTTGATGAAAGGTCTGTTCCTAAAGGCTGGGAAGTAGCACAGGTCACACCAATATTCAAGAAAGGAAATAAGAGTAACCCATTGAATTACAGACCCATATCACTGACCTCAATTTGCAGTAGGATTTTGGAGCATATACTGTACTCAAACATTATGAATCCCCTTGAAGAAAATGACTTATTGATACATAACCAACACATTCAGAAAATATTGTTCTCGTGCAACACAGCTAGCTCTTTATTCCCATGAAGTAATGAGTGCTGTTGACAAGGGATCCAGATTGATTCCATATTCCTAGATTTCCAGAAGGCTTTTGGTACCGTTCCTCACAAGTGACTATTAATCAAACTGCATGCATATGGAGTATCAGCTCAGTTGTGTGACTGGATTTGTGATTTCCTCTCAGAGATCACAGTTTGTAGTGATAGATGGTAAATCATCGAGTGGAACAGAATTTTTCTGCAAGGTAGTGTCATAGGCCCTCTGCCGTTTCTGATTTACGTAAATGATCTAGGTGATAATCTGAGCAGCCCCCTTAGATTGTTTGCAGATGATGCTGTAATTTACCCTCTGCTAAAATCATCAGATGATCAATTCCAATTACAAAATGATCTAGAGATAATGTCTGTATGATGTGAAAAGTGGTAGTTGGCACTAAACAAAGAAAAGTGCGAAGTCATCCACATGGGTACTAAAAGAAATCCAATAAATTTTGGGTATACAATAAATCGCACAAATCTAAGGGCTGCCAATTCAACTAAATACCTAGGAATTACAATTATGAGCAACTTAAATTGGAAAGACCACATAGATAATATTGTGCGGAAGGCAAAACAGACTGTGCTTTGTTGGCAGAACACTTAGAAGATGCGACAAACCCACTAAAGAGACAGCCTACATTACACTTGTCCATCCTCTGCTGGGATATTGCTGTGCGTTGTGGGATGCTTGTCAGGTCAGATTGAAGAAGACATCAAAAAAGTGCAAGGGACAGCCCAATTCATGTTACTGCACAATAGGGGTCAGTGTGTCACTGATATGATATGTGAGTTGGGGTGGCACTAAATGAAACAAGGGTGGTTCTCTTTGTGGCTAGATCTATTTATGAAATTTCAATCACCAACTGTCTCTTCCGAATGCGAAAATATTTTGTTGGCACCCACCTACGTAGGGTGAAATGATCATCATAATAAAATAAGAGAAATCAGAGCTTGGACAGAAAAATTTAGGTGTTCCTTTTCCCATGCGCCATTATAGAGTGGAATGGTAGAGTAGTAGTAGTATGAAAATGGTTCGATGAACCCTCTGCCAGGCACTGAAGTGTGACTTGCAGAGTAACGATGTAGATGTAGACATGTAACCAATGCGTAGCATAAAATATACTATGCTCTGCATAGCAATATTGTAGGAAGTGTATAAAAGTGATGAAGCGACTGATGTGTACACAGAGCAACTTCTGGCTGTATGAAAAATGTGTAGGCGTCAGCTTTCAATACCTGGATGAACTAAGAACCTCATGATGTGCTTTACACAGCATGGAAATTGTATTTTGGTAAAAAATAGATTTAGGAATGAAAAATACTGGTAACTTAAGATTTTTAGAAACAGCTGATTCTTCAAAACATGATTAAACCAATGACCATGTATGGAGTGTCAGTGTGAGGAATGTCATCAGATTTGAATGAAAAAAAAACTTCTCAAAATGATGAACCTGATTTTGTTTCCTAAAGAATACAGTAGGCAAATCCCAGGAACATGACAATATCTTAGATTCTAATAAATCTGAAGTGCTAGACTTGAAAATAACAAAAACTGTGAAAGTATTGTTGCAAAAACTGTACATGTTGTTGCTGTTGTTAATAATTATACAAGTGTATTAACTAAAAGCAGTATGTGTCTTCAGCAGAGGAATGGCATAACTGTAGTGACAGATGGCCGTTGACATGGATCTGCTCCTCTTCTTAACAAACAGCCCATGGTAAATGAAATTGCTTCATAAAGCTTGGTGCATCTATGTCCATAATTTGTAATCACATGTGGTCTGAAGGTGTAATGATTTTGTCTCTGTAGGGCACCAAATGGTATAAACAAGAAGGAAACTTACAAAGCAAAACTGGAATTAAAAAACAAAGTTCTTAGAACAGCTGAGACACAAATTTTTTGTGCTGAATATACCAGACTTAATGTCATGGCCATGGGTGAACAAGGAAATTGCTGTCACCAATCAACAAATGTCAGTGATACGTAAACCTTTGCAAAATGTAGAAATACTGGATGTTAGCAACGTTGGCCATAGATTCCATGCTTCACATAGATTACACATGTGCATGTACAAGCCTAGGGAAAAAAATAGCTTGTTACAAGCATAAACAATATTATCAACAACAGGACTTAAACATCTAAAAGGGAAATCATTTTAAACTGGCACTTACACATTACAGCTGAGACAGCACCAACACCTCCATCAACAATGCCAGCAGAAATAACACCCCCTATGACATTCACAAGGAAGGAAACTTAGCATACTTACGGTGAGCCAACCAATGGAAGTGTAGGCTGTGGTCTGATGTGTTTCACTTGGGGGAGCCAGGTGACAGTTATCATGAATTCTGTATGTCCAATCAGCCTAACAGACAAAAAACATTGAGGCAAAAATGTATTTTTGCATATTGATGCATGATAACTTAAAACTAAACTTACGGTAATGGAATACAGGATGAAAAAATTAAATTAAAATTTCGCTACTAAAGGAATATTGATGCACACATAGTGAACTCAAATTGAGCATATCTTGTCAATACCAACTAGAAAAATTTTAGTGTGGAACAAATATGAAGCATGGTAGTGGTTGTCTTTATCAAAGAAACAAATAATTTAGAACGTGAAGTGTTAGATGTATGTTACTTACGTATGGTAGCAGTTCTTGAAGATTTAGCAGTGTGGATACCAAATAAGAAACTAATAGGTGTGTCAGTATACTACTTGCCTAGTATTAATGATTAATTATTTACAGAAAACTCGAAAAATTGATAACTCTTAAGACATAAAAGGTGTGGAGTTCTGATATTTGGTAATATTAACATAGTTGTTACGTATAAGACTAAAAAGGTGAATCACAGTGCCTGCTTAGGTAGTTCAATCTGCAACTTTCACCCAAATAAAATTGAATTTCGTACTGTACACTGTAGTAACACTTTCATTATTGTATCTTCACCACTACTAATGTGGCATGTGTCACACAATTTGAGTACCACACAATTTGGCCACTCTGAGCCCTCGTGAGAGGTTGTGAGATGTGTTTGGAGTCAGAACATAAATATCAGGATTTCAGATAATGCAGGCCTCAGGCTTAGAAACCCTCTGAACAACAAAATGTGGTTCAACTGTTCTAGAAAGGGTAATCAGACCAACCTGTTAACATAAACTGAACCAGTTCAAAACAAATCTTTACCTTACAAATTTTGATAGCATGCTGATTAATGCTCCCCCCCCCCCCCCCCCCCAACCGCCCCATGAACCATAGACCTTGCTGTTGGTGGCGAGGCTTGTGTGCCTCAGTGATACACATAGCCGTACCGTAGGTGCAACCACAATGGAGGGGTATTTGTTGAGAGGCCAGACAAACATGTGGTTCCTGAAGAGGGGCAGCAGCCTTTTCAGTAGTTGCAAGGGCAACAGTCTGGATGATTGACTGATCTGGCCTTGTAACAATAACCAAAACGGCCTTGCTGTGCTGGTACTGCGAACGGCTGAAAGCAAAGAGAAACTACGGCTGTAATTTTTCCCGAGGGCATGCAGCTTTACTGTATGGATAAATGATGATGGCGCCCTCTTGGGTAAAATATTCTGGAGGTAAAATAGTCCCCCATTCAGATCTCCGGGCAGGGACTACTCAGGAGGATGTCGTTATCAGGAGAAAGAAAACTGGTGTTCTACGGATCGGAGTGTGGAATGTCACATCCCTTAATCGGGCAGGTAGGTTAGAAAATTTAAAAAGGGAAATGGATAGGTTAAAGAGAGATATAGTGGGAATTAGTGAAGTTCGGTGGCAGGAGGAACAAGACTTCTGGTCAGGTGAATACAGGGTTATAAATACAAAATCAAATAGGGGTAATGCAGGAGTAGGTTTAATAATGAATAAAACAATAGGAATGGGGGTAAGCTACTACAAACAGCACAGTGAACGCATTGTTGTGGCCAAGATAGACACGAACCTCACGCCTACGACAGTAGTAAAAGTCTATATGCCTACTAGCTCTGCAGATGATGAAGAAATTGAAGAAATGTATGATGAGATAAAAGAAATTGTTCAGGTAGTAGAGGGAGACGAAAATTTAATAGTCATGGGTGACTGGAATTCGGTAGTAGGAAAAGGAAGAGAAGGAAATGTAGTAGGAGAATATGGGTTGGGAGTAAGAAATGAAAGAGGAAGCCGTATGGTGGAATTTTGCACAGAGCACAACTTACTCGTAGCTAACACTTCATTCAAGAATCATAAAAGAAGGCTGTATACATGGAAAAAGCCTGGAGATACTATAAGGTATCAGATAGATTATATAATGGTAAGACAGAGGTTTAGGAACCAGGTTTGAAATTGTAAGACATTTCCAGGGGCAGATGTGGACTCTGACCAGAATCTGTTGGTTATGAACTGTAGATTGAAACTGAAGAAACTGCAAAAAGGTGGGAATTTAAGGAGATGGGACCTGGATAAACTGAATAAACCAGAGGTTGTAAGAGTTTCAGGGAGAGCATAAGGGAACAATTGACGAGAATGGGGGAAAGAAATACAGTAGAAGAAGAATGGGTAGCTTTGAGGGATCTACATCTACATCTACATTTATACTCCACAAGCCACCCAATGGTGTGTAGCGGAGGGCACTTTACGTGCCACTGTTGTTACCTCCCTTTCCTGTTCGTCGCGTATGGTTCGTGGGAAGAACGACTGTCTGAAAGACTCCGTGCGTGCTCTAATCTCTCTAATTTTACGTTTGTGATCACCTCGGGAGGTATAAGAAGGGGGAAGCAATATATTCGATACCTCATCCAGAAATGCACCCTCTCGAAACCTGGTGAGCAAGCTACGCCGCAATGCAGAGTGCCTCTCTTGCAGAGTCTGCCACTTGAGTTTGCTAAACATCTCCGTAATGCTATCACGGTTACCAAATAAGCCTGTGACTAAACGTGCCACTCTTCTTTGGATCTTCTCTATCTCCTCCGTCAACCCGATCTGGTACAGATCCCACGCTGATGAGCAATACTCAAGTATAGGTCGAACGAGTGTTTTGTAAGCCACCTCCTTTGTTGATGGACTACATTTTCTAAGCACTCTCCCAATGAATCTCAACCTGGTACCCGCCTTACCAACAATTAATTTTATATGATCATTCCACTTCAAATCGTTCTGCATGCATACTACCAGATATTTTACAGAAGTGCTACCAGTGTTTTTTCCGCTAGCATATAATCATACAATAAAGGATCCTTCTTTCTATGTATTCGCAAAACATTACATTTGTCTATGTTAAGGGTCAGTTGCCACCCCCTGCACCAAGTGCCTATCCGCTGCAGATCTTCCTGCATTTCGCTACAATTTTCTAATGCTGCAACTTCTCTGAATACTACAGCATCATCCGTGAAAAGCCGCATGGAACTTCCAACACTATCTACTAGGTCATTTATATATATATTGTGAAAAGCAATGGTCCCATAACACTCCCCTGTGGCACGCCAGAGGTTACTTTAACGTCTGTAGACGTCTCTCCATTGATAACAACATGCTGTGTTCTGTTTGCTAAAAACTCTTCAATCCAGCCACACAGCTGGTCTGATATTCTGTAGGCTCTTACTTTTTTATCAGGCGACAGTGCAGAACTGTATCGAACGCCTTTCAGAAGCCAAGAAAAATAGCATCTACCAGGGAGCCTGTATGTAATATTTTCTGGGTCTCATGAACAAATAAAGCGAGTTGGGTCTCACACGATCGCTGTTTCCAGAATCTATGTTGATTCCTACATAGTAGATTCTGGCTTTCCAAAAATGACATGATACTTGAGCAAAAAACATGTTCTAAAATTCTACAACAGATCGACGTCAGGGATATAGGTCTATAGTTTTGCACATCTGCTCGATGACCCTTCTTGAAGACTGGGACTACCTGTGCTCTTTTCCAATCATTTGGAACCTTCCGTTCCTCTAGAGACTTGTGGTACACAGCTGTTAGAAGGGGGGCAAGTTCTTTCGCATACTCTGTGTAGAATCGAACTGGTATCCCGTCAGGTCCAGTGGACTTTCCTCTATTGAGTGATTCCAGTTGCTTTTCTATTCCTTGGACACTTATTTCGATGTCAGATATTTTTTTGTTTGTGCGAGGATTTAGAGAAGGAACTGCAGTGCGGTCTTCCTCTGTGAAACAGCTTTGGAAAAAGGTGTTTAGTATTTCAGCTTTACACATATCATCCTCTGTTTCAATGCCATCATCATCCCAGAGTGTCTGGATATGCTGTTTCAAGCCACTTACTGATTTAACGTAAGACCAGAACTTCCTAGGATTTTCTGTCAAGTCGGTACATAGAATTTTACTTTCGAATTCACTGAACGCTTCATGCATAGCCCTCCTTACACTAACTTTGACATCGTTTAACTTCTGTTTGTCTGAGAGGTTTTGGCTGTGTTTAAACTTGGAGTGAAGCTCTCTTTGCTTTTGCAGTAGTTTCCTAACTTTGTTGTTGAACCACGGTGGGTTTTTCCCATCCCTCACAGTTTTACTCGGCGTGCACCTGTCTAAAACACATTTTACGATTGCCTTGAACTTTTTCCATAAACACTCAACATTGTCAGTGTCGGAACAGAAATTTTCGTTTTGATCTGTTAGGTAGTCTGAAATCAGCCTTCTATTACTCTTGCTAAACAGATAAACCTTCCTCCCTTTTTTTATATTCCTATTAACTTCCATATTCAGGGGTGCTGCAACGGCCTTATGATCACTGATTCCCTGTTCTGCACATACAGAGTCGAAAAGTTCGGGTCTGTTTGTTATCAGTAGGTCCAAGATGTTATCTCCATGAGTCGGTTCTCTGTTTAATTGCTCGAGGTAATTTTCAGATAGTGCACTCAGTATAATGTCACTCGATGCTCTGTCTCTACCACCCATCCTAAACATCTGAGTGTCCCAGTCTATATCTGGTAAATTGAAATCTCCACCTAAGACTATAACATACTGAGAAAATTTATGTGAAATGTATTCCAAATTTTCTCTCAGTTCTGCCACTAATGCTGCTGAGTCAGGAGGTCGGTAAAAGGAGCCAATTATTAACCTAGCTCGGTTGTTGAGTGTAACCTCCACCCATAATAATTCACAGGAACTATCCACTTCTACTTCACTACAGGATAAACTACTACTAACAGCGATGAACACTCCACCACTGGTTGCATTCAATCTATCCTTTCTAAACACCGTCTGTACCTTTGTAAAAATTTCAGCAGAATTTATCTCTGGCTTCAGCCAGCTTTCTTTACCTAAAACGATTTCAGCTTTGGTGCTTTCTATCAGCGCTTGAAGTTCCGGTACTTTACCAACGCAGCTTCGACAGTTTACAATTACAATACCGATTGCTGCTTGGTCCCCACATGTCCTGACCTTGCCCTGCACCCGTTGAGGCTGTTGCCCTTTCTGTACTTGCCCAAGGCCATCTAACCTAAAAAACCGCCCAGCCCCTGCCACACAACCCCTGCTACCCGTGTAGTCGCTTGTTGCGTGTAGTGGACTCCTGACCTATCCTACGGAACCCGAAACCCCACCACCCTATGTAGTAGTGAAGGCAGCAGAGGATCAAGTAGATAAAAAGATGAGGGCTAGTATAAATACTAGGGTGACAGAAGAAATATTGAATTTAATTGACGAAAGGAGAAAATACAAAAATGCGGTAAATGGAGCAGGCAAAAAGGAATGCAAACGTCTCAAAAATCAGATCGACAGGAAGTGCAAAATGGCTAAGCAGGGATGGCTAGAGGACAAATGTAAGGATGTAGAGGCTTATCTCTTAGGGGTAAGACAGATACTGCCTACAGGAAAATTAAAGAGACCTTTGGAGAAAAGTGAACCATTGGTATGAATATCAAGAGCTCAGATAGTACATAGAGGGTCTGTACAAGGGCGATGTACTTGAGGGCAATGTTATAGAAATAGAAGAGGATGTAGATGAAGATGAAATGGGTGATATGATACTGTGTGAAGAGTTTGATAGAGAACTGGAAGACCTGAGTCGAAACAAGGCCCCGGTAGTAGACAACACTCCATTAGAACTACTGACAGTCTCGGGAGAGCCAGTCGTGACAAAACTCTACCATCTGGCGAGCAAAATGTATGAGACAAGCGAAATACCCTCAGACTTCAAGAAGAATATAATAATTCCAATCCCAAAGCAAGCAGGCATCGACAGACGTGAAAATTACCGAACTATCAGTTTAATAAGTCACAGCTGCAAAATGTTGTTGTTGTTGTTGTTGTTGTTGTTGTTGTTGTTGTGGTCTTCAGTCCTGAGACTGGTTTGATGCAGCTCTCCATGCTACTCTATCCTGTGCAAGGTTCTTCATCTCCCAGTACGTGCTGCAACCTACATCCTTCTGAATCTGCTTAGTGTATTCATCTCTTGGTCTCCCTCTACGATTTTTACCCTCCACGCTGCCCTCCAATACTAAATTTGTGATCCCTTGATGCCACAGAACATGTCCTACCAACCGATCCCTTCTTCTGGTCAAGTTGTGCCACAAACTTCCCTGCTCCCCAATCCTATTCAATACTTCCTCATTAGTTACGTGATCTACCCATCTAATCTTCAGCATTTTTCTGTAGCACCACATTTCGAAAGCTTCTATTCTCTTCTTGTCTAAACTATTTATTGTCCATGTTTCACTTCCATATGTGGCTACACTCCATATAAATACTTTCAGAAAAGACTTCCTGTCACTTAAATCTATACTCAATGTTAACAAATTTCTCTTCTTCAGAAACGCTTTCCTTCCCATTGCATCTACATTTGATATCCTCTCTACTTTGACCATCATCAGTTATTTTGCTCCCCAAATAGCAAAACTCCTTTACTACTTTAAGTGTCTCATTTCCTAATCTAATTCCCTCAGCATCACCCGACTTAATTCTACTACATTCCATTATCCTCGTTTTGCTTTTGTTGATGTTCATCTTATAGACTCCTCTCAAGACACTGTCCATTCCATTCAACTGCTCTTCCAAGTCCTTTGCTGTCTCTGACAGAATTACAATGTCATCGGCAAACCTCAACGTTTTTATTTGTTCTCCATGGACTTCAATACCTTCTCCGAATTTTTCTTTTGTTTCCATTACTGCTTGCTCAATATACAGGTTGAATAACATTGGGGAGAGGCTACAACCCTGTCTTACTCCTTTCTCAACCAATGCTTCCCTTTCATGCCCTCGACTCTTACAACTGCTATCTGGTTTCTGTACAAATTGTAAATAGCCTTTCGCTCCCTGTACTTTACCCCTGCCACCTTTAGAATTTGAAAGAGGGTATTCCAGTCAACATTGTCAAAAGCTTTCTCTAAGTCTACAAATGCTAGAAATGTAGGTTTGCCTTTCCTTAATCTTTCTTCTAAGATAAGTCGTAAGGTCAGTATTGCCTCACGTGTTCCAGTATTTCTACGAAATCCAAACTGATCTTCCCCGAGGTTGGCTTCTACTAGTTTTCCCATTTGTTTGTAAAGAATTCGTATTAGTATTTTGCAGCTGTGGCTTATTAAACTGGTTGTTTGGTAATTTTCACATCTGTCAACACCTGCTTTCTTTGGGATTGGAATTATTATATTCTTCTTGAAGTCTGAGGGTATTTCGCCTGTTTCATACATGTTGCTCATCAGATGGTAGAGTTTTGTCAGGACTGGCTCTCCCAAGGCCGTCAGTAGTTCCAATGGAATGTTGTCTACTCCGGGGGCCTTGTTTCGACTCAGGTCTTTCAGTGCTCTGTCAAACTCTTCACGCAGTATCGTATCTCCCATTTCATCTTCATCTACAGCCTCTTCCATTTCCATAATATTGTCCTCAAGTACATCGCCCTTGTATAGATCCTCTATATACTCCTTCCACCTTTCTGCTTTCCCTTCTTTGCTTAGAACTGGGTTTCCGTATGAGCTCTTGATGTTCATACAAGTTGTTCTCTTATCTCCAAAGGTCTCTTTAATTTTCCTGTAGGCGGTATCTATCTTAACCCTAGTGAGATAAACCTCTACAACCTTACATTTGTCCTCTACCCATCCCTGCTTAGCCATTTTGCACTTCCGGTCGATCTCATTTTTGAGACATTTGTATTCCTTTTTGCCTGCTTCATTTACTGCATTTCTATATTTTCTCCTTTCATCAATTAAATTCAATATTTCTTGTGTTACCCAAGGATTTCTACTAGCCCTCGTCTTTTTACCTACTTGATCCTCTGCTGCCTTCACTACTTCAACCCTCAAAGCTACCCATTCTTCTTCTACTGTATTTCTTTCCCCCATTCCTGTCAATTGTTCCCTTATGCTCTCCCTGAAACTCTGTACAATCTCTGGTTTAGTCAGTTTATCCAGGTCCCATCTCCTTAAATTCCCACCTTTCTGCAGTTTCTTCAGTTTTAATCTACAGTTCATAACCAATAGATTGTGGTCGGAGTCCACATCTGCCCCTGGAAATGTCTTACGATTTAAAACCTAGTTCCTAAATCTCTGTCTTACCATTATATAATCTATCTGATACCTTTTAGTATCTCCAGGATTCTTCCATGTATACAACCTTCTTTCATGATTCTTAAACCAAGTGTTAGCTATGATTAAGTTGTGCTCTGTGCAAAATTCTACCAGGGGCTTCCTCTTTCATTTCTGTCTCCCAATCCATATTCACCTACTACGTTTCCTTCTCTCCCTTTTCCTACACTCGAATTCCAGTCACCCATGACTATTTAATTTTCATCTCCCTTCACAATCTGAATAATTTTTTTTATTTCATCATACATTTCTTCAATTTCTTTGTCGCCTGCAGAGCTAGTTGGCATATAAACTTGTACTTATGTAGTAGGTGTGGGCTTTGTATCTATCTTGGCCACAATAATGCGTTCACTATGCTGTTTGTAGTAGCTTACCCGCATTCCTATTTTCCTATTCATTATTAAACCTACTCCTGCATTACCCGTATTTGATTTTGTGTTTATAACCCTGTAGTCATCTGACCAAAAGTCTTGTTCCTCCTGCCACCGAACTTCACTAATTCCCACTATATCTAACTTCAACCTATCCATTTCCCTTTTTAAATTTTCTAACCTACCTGCCCGATTAAAGGATCTGACATTCCACGCTCCGATCCGTAGAACGCCAGTTTTCTTTCTCCTGATGACATCCTCTTGAGTAGTCCCCGCCCGGAGATCTGAATGGGGGACTATTTTACCTCCGGAATATTTTACCCAAGAGGACGCCATCATCATTTAATCATACAGTAAAGCTGCATGCCCTCGGTAAAAATTACAGCCGTAGTTTCCCCTTGCTTTCAGCCATTCGCAGTACCAGCACAGCAAGGCCGTTTTGGTTATTGTTACACGGCCAGATCAGTCAATCATCCAGACTGTTGCCCTTGCAATTACTGAGAAGGCTGCTGCCCCTCTTCAGGAACTATACGTTTGTCTGGCCTCTCAACAGATACCCCTGTGTTGTGGTTGTACCTATGGTACGGCTATCTGTATCACTGAGGCACGCAAGCCTCCCCACCAATGGCGAGGTCCATGGTTCATGGGGGGGAGCTGCAAGATACTAACGTGAATTCTTTACAGACGAATGGTAGAAGCTGACCTCGGGGAAGATCAATTTGGATTCCGTAGAAATATGGGAACACGTGAGGCAATACTGACCCTACGACTTATCTTAGAAGCTAGATTAAGAAAAGGCAAACCTACATTTCTAGCATTTGTAGTCATAGAGAAAGCTTTTGACAATGTTGACTGGAATACTCTCTTTCAAATTCTGAAGGTGGCAGGGGTAAAATACAGGGAGCGAAAGGCTATTTACAATTTGTACAGAAACCAGGTGGCAGTTATAAGAGTCAATGGGCATCAAAGGGCAGCAGCAGTTGGGAAGGGAGTGAGACAGGGTTGTAGCCTATCCCCAATGTTGTTCAATCTGTGTATTGAGCAAGGAAACAAAAGAAAAATGTGGAGTAGGATTAAAATCCATGGAGAAGAAATAAAAACATTGTAATTCTGTCAGAGACAGCAAAGGACTTGGAAGAGCAGTTGAACGGAATGGACAGTGTCTTGAAAGGAAGGCCTAAGATGAACATCAACAAAAGCAAAATGAGGGTAATGGAATGTAGTCGAATTAAGTCAGGTGAAGCTGAGGGAATTAGATTAGGAAATGAGACACTTAAAGTAGTAAAGGAGTATTGCTATTTGGGGAGCAAAATAACTGATGATGGTCAAAGTAGAGAGGATATCAAATGTAGACTGGCAATGGCAAGGAAAGCATTACTGAAGAAGAGAAATTTGTTAACATTGAGTATAGATTTAAGTGTCAGGAAGTCGTTTCTGAAAGTATTTGTATGGAGTGTAGCCATGTATGGAAGTGAAACATGGACAATAAATAGTTTAGACAAGAAGAGAATAGAAGCTTTCGAAATGTGGTGCTACTGAAGAATGCTGAAGATAGATGGGTAGATCACATAACTAATGAGGAGGTACTGAATAGAATAGGGGAGAAGAGGAGTTTGTGGCACAACTTGACTAGAAGAAGGGATCGGTTGGTAGGACATGTTCTGAGGCATCAAGGGATCACCAATTTAGTATTGGAGTGTAGCGTGGAGGGTAAAAATCGTAGAGGGAGACCAAGAGATGAATACACTAAGCAGATTCAGAGGGATGTAGGCTGCAGTACGTACTGGGAGATGAAGCAGCTTGCACAGGATAGAGTAGCATGGAGAGCTGCATCAAACCAGTCTCAGGACTGAAGACCACAACAACAACAACAACAACAACAACAACAAACAACTGACTAATGACACATCTGTCAATGAATCATCACAGTAATTTTTAGAATTACTTTTAGGAAACCTTGTCTCATATTGGCCCAAGTGTTACAGAAAATACACAAAGGAGAATCCATGTAATAAACCTCAAGAACTGAGCAAATGCTACACGCCATCTATGAGCAAACTTAGGAAGGAAATATCGGGGCACGACGATATGATTTGAGAAGTGTAAAGCAGCTTGGATAGTTATTGAAACAGGTGTGAGCCCTGAAAATAAGCACAACAGCATTCCAATTCAGCCAGTCACATTAAATGCTAGCACTGGCTCATATACAAAGCTCACAGAAGTTCCAAATAAAGCTGCAGTTTTGCTACAAGCTCTAGATAGTGAGCCACATGATAACTTCTGCTGGGCTTGTTTATCCAACAGAAAATTAGTCAAACAATTTACAAACTTAGCATCTCAAAAGCAGAAAAATTTCTGTGGGCTTCCAAATCACATATAAAGAAATTCTGCTATCACTAACCAAAATCAGCAGCTAAACACTAACGAATCTTCCCAGATTGCTCAAAAATTTCTGTTGTAAAACCTTTCCATAACAAAGATAAAGCAACCCCTCATAACTCTTATCCACCCTCACTTGTACCAGTCAAGTGAAACATAGAATACTCTATGCAGACACAGATAAACCAGCATGTCAAGCAAAATAATCTGTTTAGCACCTCACAACATGGTTTTTCATCCTTCCACTGTCAAAGAAGTTGAGACCACCACAAAAATGATACAACTAAGAGCAAGAAAACAACCTGTGCAACTCTTCTTGGTTTGAGAAAAGCTTTTGATACTGTCTCCCTATTGTACTTACCAAAACGCTCAAGTATTACAGAATTGGAGAGAAAGCTCTTAACTTTACTGACTCATACCTAAGCTATAGGGAGAAGACATCATAAATAAAGCAAGTGGCACTGGTAGGAATGGAGGTAAGCAACTGAGCTG
Organism: Schistocerca piceifrons; assembly: GCF_021461385.2. Classification (NCBI taxonomy): domain Eukaryota; kingdom Metazoa; phylum Arthropoda; class Insecta; order Orthoptera; family Acrididae; genus Schistocerca; species Schistocerca piceifrons. The sequence goes on from NC_060143.1 coordinate 586,817,721, forward strand.
TAATTCACACTGACCTATCTTCCCCATTTTTTTATTTTAATTTTTATTTTTTTATTTTAAGGAAGTAGCTTACAATAGAATAGTGAAACATCTTGCTGAGAATAGAGTGTTAACAACAGCTCTGTTGGTTTAAATTAATGATTCTCTATTAAAAAGCAGTATATGTTCTCTCAAACTAAATCACAGTATAACTAAACAATAATAATGGTATCTTCTGTGGTTTTTCCCAGGTCTTTGACTGTGTACGTCATAAAATTCTGCTAGAGGAATTAAAATTTTGTGCATAAAGTCTTCCCCTTGCGTGGATAGAATCGTAGTTTAACAACAGAGAACAGGGGTTCACTTTAACAAACAGTGTCATCATCATTGTGGTCTTCAGTCATAGTGATTTGTTGCAGCTCTCCTTGCTGCTCCATCCTGTGCAAGCCTCTTCAGTATTGCAATACACAGCATTGTGAGCCTTCTTACTGTAGATTAGCCTTGGTTTCCCTCTAAAATTTTTACACCCCCCCCCCTCCCTCACTTCTCATTAACATACTGATGATTCACTGCCTTAAAAAAGGTCCTTGAAACTAGGCCCTGCATTTAGCCAAGTTGTGCCATAATTTTCTTCCTCTTTATGCTTCAGCCATCATCAGTTATTCCACTGCCCAAACTATTATTATTTTAGATCAAAACTGTGTGCTGGACCGAGACTCGAACTCGGGACCTTTGCCTTTCGCAGGCGAGTCCCGAGTTCGAGTCTTCATCTGGCACACAGTTTTAATCTGCCACGAAGTTTCATATCAGTGAACACTCCACTGCAGAGTGAAAATCTCATTCTGGATACTACTATTTTAAGCTATCCAGATAGCAGAGTGCATTAATACATCCCTCCCAATGGGGAGACAAGCCTGTCTCCAGATCAAATCTGCCTTGTGCATTAAAAATGAGGGCTGGTAAACCAGCCAGCCCAAGGGAGGGAAGGGGCTGACTTTTAGGTGATTTACTACATTTGACTATGCAAATACCAGGCTGATATCCACATCCCACCTCACACATGCTGTGCAAACATTTTTAAACATTCTCACACCTGAACATGAAATTTATCCTTGACACAGACAGATGGTTTTACAGATTCTGTCCTGTAGGGGTTTTATGGCATCAGGAAGGATGTATGGCCACCAACTGTCACTGACATTGCCAAAATCTTGTAACAATGCTTAAATGCTATAGAAATGGAAGAAGGGATAGAAAAACAATAAGAAAGACTACTGTTTGTGTTTTCAATTCCTAATCTAAGCATACCTGGATAATTTAACTACACTCCATTGCTCATTTTACTCTGGCTCAGTTCCTCTTTTTCAAGACAATTTCCATTCTGTTCAATTGATGTTCAGTATAGTTTACCAGTCCTACAGAACCACAATGTTGTTGGCAAAACTCCCCTGAACTTTAATTCTCTTCCCAAATTAGTTTTTGATTTCCTCTACTGATTGTTCATTGTACAAGCTGAATAATATTGTGAATAGGCTACAACTATGTCTTACTCCATTTTCAACTACTGCTTCCTTTTCAAGTCTTTTGACTTTTCTAATTGCAGTCTGATTTTTGTACAAGATGTAGATAACTTTTTTCCCTCTATCTTGTACCTGCTGTCTTCATAATTTCAAAGAGTGTAGTCCATTCAGTATTGCCAAAAGCTTTCTCAAAATCTGAAGCTTCTATGAACATTTATTTGTCTTTAATGTACCTTCTAGCAAAAGTAAAAGATTTGGTACTACCTTGTCTGTTCCCATGTTTCCCCAGAATCAAAACTGAACCCTCCCAAGGTTGGTGTCTGTCAGTAATTTTGTACTTCTGTAAATAATTCATGTCAATATTTTGCAACCATGACTTATTAAATAGGTGGTTCTGTAAAATCGCACATCTGCACCTGTCTTCATTAGAAAATGAGTTACTTGTGAGGGAGTGGTATTTACTCTGGAAGCCTTATTTTAACTTAGGTCTCTCAGTGCTCTGTCAAATTCTCATAGAAGTGTTATATCTATTATGTTATCATCATCTATTTCATATTCTCTTTCTATAATGCTATTTTCAAGTTTATTTCCGTTGTATAGATTCTCTGTATATCCCCTGTAACTCCCAGTCTTCCCTTCTTTGCTTAGTACAGGTTCACCATTTGAACTCCTGATATTCATATGGATTTCCTTGTTAAGTTTTTCTATAAATGCCAACTATCTGCCAATTATCTTTCCTATAGCCATACATGCTTCTACAAATTTGCATTTATGCTCTAGCCTATTCTGCTTCACTGTTTTGCATTCATTTTATAGATGTCTGTGTTCCCTTTAGTCTGCTTCATTTGCTACAAGGTATACAACTTTGCTTCCGCTGTTTACCTATTAGGTGGCGACAACGGTAAGTAGCAGTAGAAAGAAACAGTTTGCAGACGTCAGGCAGTTAGCTTGGACCTCGGCCAACATATCATTCAAACATTAGTCGACTTGTGTCTGCATCATAAAGTTGTTCTAGATGGAAAATTTCAGTTTACAAGCCTAATTCTCATCATTTGCAGGAGGTGTTACTGTTTTGTTTCAGTATGAAGAAAACAGCAGCTGAGTCTCATCAAATGCTCTTAACTACATATGGTAAGGACGCTATTAGTGAAATAATGTGTTGTGAGTGGCTTCAATGCTTCAATAACGGTGGTTTTAACGTCGTAGACTGGCGTAGCGGTGGAAGAGAGAATGTTTTGCAAGATGCAGAATTGGAGATATTGCTGAGTAAAGACTCACATCAAACTCAAGAATAATTGGCACAATTAGTGGGAGTGGCACAGCAAGCCATTTCAAAATGTCTCAAGGTTATGGGCATGAATCAGAAACAAGGAACTAGAGTCCTATGAGAGCTGAAACCGAGAGACGTTGAACAGCATTTGTGTGTTTGTGAACAGTTGCTTCAGAGGCAAAAACAGAAGGGATTTCTCCATTGCATTGTGACAAGGGATGAAAAATTGGTTCATTACAATAACCCTAAATAAATCATGGGGATATCCCGGCCATGCTTCCACATCGACAGCCAAACTGAATATTCACAGCTCCAAGGTCGTGCTCTGCATTTGGTGGGGCCAGCTCAGTGTCATGTACGATGAGGTGTCTAAACCATGTGAAACGATCACAGGCACTAATTATCAAATACAATTAATGTGTTTGAGAAGAGCATTAAAAGACAAATGGCTGCAATATAGTGAGAGGCACGATAAAGTGATTTTGCAGCACGACAGTGCTCATCTCCACATTGCAAAAGAGGTCAAAAAATACTTGGAAATGTTAAAATGGGAAGTCCTACCCCACACACCATATTCTCCTGACGTTGCTCCCTCTATCACCTGTTTAGATCAATGGTGCATGGCCTGGCTTCCAACACTTCTGATCTCATGAAGGAGTCACAAATTGGATCAATTCATGGATCGCTTCAAAAGATGAACAATTTTTTCGACATGGGATTCATACACTGCTCAAAGGATGGGAGAAAGTAGTTGCCAGTGATGGAAAATACTTTGAATGATACATGTGTAACCAATTTGTTTCATTAAAGCCTCAAATGTTGGACAAAAAATGGCAGAAGCAAAGTTGTACACCTTGTACATTTTTATATTTTCTCCTTTGACAGCTAATGTGTGATTTATCCTAGGAATTCTACTAGGATTTTTCTTTTTGCCTGTTTCATTCTCTGCTGCCTTGATTATTTTCATGTTTCAATGCTACCTATTCATCTTGTATGTATTCTTTTGCTGTGTTTCAGTCAACTGTTTCCTTACACTACTTTTTAAATTGTCACCAACTCAAGTTCATTCAATTTATTAAAGTCCCAAACTATTAACTTTCTACCCTCGTCCACCTTCTAACCAATAAATTAAGTCATCGTCACTGTGTATCTCTAGAAGTGACTGACAGTTTCAAATTGGATTTCGAAATCTTTGGTTTCTCTCTCTTGGCTACAATAACACTCACTATTTTGATATATAAAAACAAAGATGAGGTGCCTTACCGAACGAAAGCGCTGGCAGGTCGATAGACACACAAACATACACACAAAATTTAAGCTTTCGCAACAAACTGTTGCCTCATCAGGAAAGAGGGAAGGAGAGGGGAAGACGAAAGGAAGTGGGTTTTAAGGGAGAGGGTAAGGAGTCATTCCAATCCCGGGAGCGGAAAGACTTACCTTAGGGGGAAAAAAGGACAGGTATACACTCGCACACACGCACATATCCATCCACACATACAGACACAAGCAGACATATGTCTGCTTGTGTCTGTATGTGTGGATGGATATGTGTGTGTGTGCGAGTGTATACCTGGAATGACTCCTTACCCTCTCCCTTAAAACCCACTTCCTTTCGTCTTCCCCCCTCCTTCCCTCTTTCCTGATGAGGCAACAGTTTGTTGCGAAAGCTTAAATTTTGTGTGTATGTTTGTGTTTGTTTGTGTGTCTATCGACCTGCCAGCGCTTTCATTCGGTAAGTCACCTCATCTTTGTTTTTATATATAATTTTTCCCACGTGGAATGTTTCCTTCTACTATAATGATATCACTATGATGATAATTATTTTTAACCATATCAAGGACATTTTCAAAATAATGCTCAAACATTCCAGACAACTGAGTAAAAATCAGGAAGTGCTAGAATTTCCATCAATATAGGCTTAAAATTATTTATTTTGATGTAATCTTTGATAGGGACTTACCAGTGGTGTTGCATATACGATTTAAATGTAAGTATAAAACAGAAATTTCACATATTTTGTTTTGAAAATGATGGTACAGTCTCACTGGTATTTATTTAGTTCTTTTTGATAATTCTTATTTCCTCTAGATGTATGTATGTTTGCTCTAGGTAAGTCCATGTGTCTACAAAAGAGACTGTTTTCAAAACTCTTGTGTGACCTATCCTAGAGTACTGTCAGGTGTTTAGAGCCCATACCAAATAGGGCTAACAAGAGTACTGAACGAGTACAAATGAGGATTGCAAATACGGTCACAGGTTCGTTTGATTCATGGGAAACTGCCACAGAAACGAAGACTCTGAAGTGGCAGGCTGATGAAGATAGATGAAAACTATTCTGCAAAAACCTATTTATAAAACATAAAGACACAGTATTAAATCAATAATACAGAAATGTGGTACAATTCCCTACATTTTGCTCCCATAGGGACTGTGAAGACAAGAATATACTGATTACAGCATGCACAAATATGTTTAAAGGCTCTTCCTTCTCATGCTCCATATTAAAATTGGAAGTGAAGAAACCATAATAAATGTTACAATAGGAAGTACCCTCTGCCATATATTTCAGTGTTTTTCAGAGCACCGTACTGATGTAGATGCAGAAACAAATACTTCTTGTATTTTATGTGCACTACCCTGGAGCTAATTCTGTAAGACCAAAAATTTAAAATTTCATGAACAATGAAAAACAATTAAGAATTAGTAATGAAACAGATAAACAACACTGTGGATGATATTCAACTCCCTGGTAGCAGCTGCAGTGAGACAGATGATGATAAATTAAAATCATTGTTCCTTAAATTTATTGCCTTCTTCTAACAATAACTAGAAACACAAACAAGTAAAGTACTATTGAATGCAGCTGTATTACATTTACATTTAGATCTATATGCCACAAACCACTGTGAAGTGCATGATAGTACTTCCTGCTGTACCGCTTATTAGAGCTTTTCTCAGATTGAGTCCAGAAAGATGACTGCTTAAGTGAGTCTGTGTGCACTGTAATTGGTCTAATTCTGTCATTACGATCCCTGTGGGACTGGCACATAGAGGGTTCTAGTAAATTTCTAGACTATTCCCTCATAACTGATCTCCTGTCAGTCCTGTTAGACTGGGGTTCCACTAACTTGAGCAGTATTCTGTAACAGCTCACATTAGAGTTTTGGGAGCAGTCTCCCTTGTAACTTGATTGAATTTTTCTGAAACAATCTATCCTCTCAGACATTGCATTTTGAAAAACCAATTGTGAAGGAGAACCTTCAGTGATGTAGAATGGTCAAGTTATATACAAGGTGACAATTATTGAACTATATGAAATAAAATCATTATAATTTCTGAATGGTTTCACAATGTTCAAACTGCATGGTTGGCTACAGGACATGATCAGAATTAATATGCACTGTATGGTTTGGTTTAGTGAAGAAGCCCACTTTCATTTGGAGGGGTTCATCAATAAACAAAATTGGCACACTGAGAAACAATATTTCATGATCAAGAAGTCTCTTCACTCTACCCGGGTGACTATGTGGTGGGCAATGTCCAGTCACGGAATAATGGGTGCAATATTCCTTGATGGCACAGTGACTACAGAATGATATGTGAAGGTTTTGGAAGACGATTTTGTCGCCATTACCCAAAGTAACCCTGATCGACAAGATGTGGTTCATGTAAGATGGAGCTCTAGCCCATCATAGCAGGAAGGTTTTTTATGTCCTGAAGGAGCTCTATGAGGATTAAATTCTGGCTCTGGGGTAGCCAGAGGCCACTGGCATGAGCCTCAATTGGCTGCCATATTCTTCGAATCTGAACAAATGTGACTCCTTTTTGTGGGGGCTACATCAAAGACAAGGTGTACAGCAGTAACTCCAGAAAGACTTCTGAGCTAAAACAGTTATTCAGGAGACCACTGACAACATCAGCGTTCTGACACTTCAGCAGGTCATGCAGAATTTTGCTGTTCATCTGTACCACTTCATCACCAATGATGGTAGGCACATCGAACATGTCATAACCTAGATCCAAATATCTCTAGTGATTTTTACATATTGAATAAAGATTGTGCACACTGCAGTTTGCAGGAAATTTGTTTTTTCCCCATATAGAAAAATAATTGTCACCCTGTATTAAGACACATAAGCAGACACTAATGGCAGCCTTTCTAACCAATACCAAAAAAGTATAACTAATACAATCTACTCAAACTGATAATTATGAAACTTTGAAAAATGATGATTTTCACAGGTTTGCAGGCCAGGTTCCATTGTCCTGATGACAACACGATATTTCGGCGGACCATCTGGCCACCATCTTCAGGTGAGATTGAGTGCACAATCACGCCGGAACTGAAGAGACCTCAGATTCGGTGGCTCCTTTATACCGCGGGTACTGGCCGTTGTGCATGCATGAGCAACAGAAGAGCTGCCCTCTGCGAGGCAAAGAATTGCAGCAGTGCCAGTGGCGAAAACTGTCAAAAGCAAGGAATCACAAAATTGAAATGCAGCCAGTTGGAAACCAGACCGTTGTTGTTTTATCTGTGATAAAATAGGATTCCATGTCTTACTTAACGGAAAACCTTTATCTCTATTAATGATATCATCAGACAGATGTATTTCAATTGATTCTTTCAATACGCAATCCCAGTAACAGAAAGCCGAGGCAATAATTTGCGTCTCATTATACGACATATTGTGCCCTTCATTAAGACAGTGTTCAGCAACGGCTGATTTTTCTGGCTTGAGCAGACATGTATGCCATCGATGTTCCACACATTGATCTTGAACTGTACAGATAAAACAACAATGCTCTGGTTTCCAACCAGCTGCATTTTAATTTTGCAATTCCTTGCTTTTGACAGTTTTCATCGCTGGCGCTGCTGCAATTCTTTGCCTCACAGAGGGCAGCTCTTCCATTGCTCACGAACGCGCAATCGCCAGTACCTGCAATATAAAGGAACCGCCGAATCTGAGGTCTCTTCAGTTCCGGCGTGATTGTGCACCCAATCTCACCTGAAGATGGCAGCCAGATGGTCTGCCGAAATATCGTGTTGTCGTCAGGGCGATGGAACCCAGATGCAAACCCATGAAAATCATCAGTATTTGATACGCCGAGAAAATCTACGTTATCACAACTTTGAAAAATGCCACTATTCTCCCTCCCGTCCCTCCTCTCCCTCCCCCTCCCCTGCCTAGCTCAGCAGACTGACACACATTGAGGTTAGTACCACCATGTCCTTTTTTGCAAGTTTAAACTTGACATCACACATTATTGATGTTGATATGGTCATCACAGTACAGCTTTCATTCTTCTCTGGATTTTGTGTAGAGGAAAATTTTCTGTGATTAGGAACTCAATGACTGCATGTTGTTTCTGAAGCATTGATATCATTATGTTACATACTGCCATGATTCCAGAATGAAATTTTCACTCTGCAGCAGTGTGTGCAGTGATTTGAAACTTCCTGGCAGATTAAAACTGTGTGCCAAACCGAAACTCGAACTCAGGACCTTTGTCTTTTGCGGGCAAGTGCTCTACCGTCTGAGCTACCCAAGCATGTCTCATGACCCTTCCTCACAATTTTACTTCCACCAGAGCACTTGCCTGTGAAAGACAAAGGCCCCCGAGTTCGAGTCTCGGTCTGGCACACAGTTTTAATCTGCCAGGAAGTTTCACAGCCATGTTGTTGTTGTTGTTGTTCTTGTTCTTGTTCTTCTTGTTGTCATGGTCTTCAGTCGAAACACTGGTTTGATGCAGCATTCCCTGCTGCTCTATTTTGTGCAAGCCTTACCACCTCTGAGTAACTACTGCAACCTACATCCATCTGAACCCCTCCAGTGCTAAATTGGTGATTCCTTGATGCCTCAGAATGTGTCCTACCAACCAATCCCTTCTTCTAGTCAGGTTGTACCACAAATTTCTCTTCTCCCCAATTCTATTCAGTATCTCCTCATTAGGCATGTGATGTACCCATCTAATCTTCAGCATTCTTCTGTAGCACCACATTTGAAAAGCTTCTATTCTCTCCTTGTCTACACTATCTATCATCCATCTTTCACTCCCATACATAGCCACACTCCATACAAATGCTTTCAGAAAGGACTTCCAGACACTTAAATCTGTACTCAATGTTAACTAATATCTCTTGCCATTGCCATTGCCAGTCTACATTTCAAATCCTCCCTCCTTTGACCATTATCAGTTATTTTGCTTCCCAAATAGTAAAACTCATGACTTTAAATGTCTCATTTCTTAATCTAGTTCCCTCAGCACCAACCAGTTTAATTTGATTACATTCCATTACCATCGTTTTGCTTTTGTTGATGTTCATCTTATATCCTCCATTCAAGACACTGTTCATTCCAGTCCACTGCTCTTCCAAGTTATTTGCTGTTTCTGACAGAATAACAATGTCACTGGCAAACCTCAGACTTTTTATTTCTTCTCTATGCATTTTAATTCCTACTGCAAATTTTTCTTTTGTTTTCTTTACTGCTTGCTCAACATGCAGATTGAATAATATCAGGGATAGGCCTACAACTCTGTCTCACTCTCTCCTCAACTAATGCTTCCCTTTCATGCCCCTCGACTCTTGTAACTGCTATCTGGTTTCTGTACAAATTGTAAATAGCCTTTCACTCCCTGTGTTTTACCCCTACTACCTTTACAGATGAAAGAGTGTTCCAGCCAACATTGTCAGAAGTTTTTTCTAAGTTTACAAGTGATGTAAATATAGGTTTGCGTTTTCTTCTTCTATGAGAAGTCATAGGGTCAGTATAGCCTTGAATGTTCCTAAATGTCTTCAGAATCCAAACTGATCTTCCCTGACGTCAGCTTCTACCTGTTTTTCCATTCTTCTGTAAAGTATTCATGTTACTATTTTGCAACTGTGACTTAGTACATTGATAGTTTGGTAATTTTCATATCTGTTAGCACCTACTTTCTTTGGAATTGGTATTATATTCTTCCTGAAGTCTGAGGGTATTTTGTCTGCCTCATACATCTCGCTCACCAGATGGAACAGCTTTGTCATGGATGGCTTTCCAAATGCTATCAATAGCTCTAATGGAATGCTGTCTACTCCTGGGGAATTGTTTCGACTTAAGTCTTTCAATGCTTTGTCAAATCCTTCACACAGTATCATACTTCCCTTTTCATTTTCATCTATGTCCTCTTCTATTTACACAATATTGCCCTCAAGTAAATCTCCCTTGTATAGACCCTCTATATACTCCTTCCACCTTTCTGCTTTCTCTTCTTTGCTTAGGACCAGCTTTCCATCTGAGTTCTTGATATTCATACAGGTGGTTCTCTTTCCTCCAAAGGTCTCTCTAACTTTCCTGTAGTCAGCATCTACCTTACACCTAGTAACATATGCTGCTACATTGTTACATTTGTCCTCTAGCCATTCCTGCTTAGCCATTTTGCACTCCCTGTCAATCTCATCTTTTAGATGTGTGATTCCTTTTCATCTGCTTCATTTATTGCATTTTCATATTTTCTTCTTTCATCAGTTAAATTCAATATCTCTTACATTGCCCAAGGATTTCTAGTAGCCCTCATCTTTTTACCTACTTTATCTTTGCTGTGCTGCCTTCACTATTTTATCACTCAAAACTACCCATTCTTCTTCTAGTGTATTCCTTTCCCCTGTTCTTGTAACTCATTCCCTAAAGCTCCCTCTGAAACTCTCTACAATCTCTGGTCTTTCAGTTTATCTAGGTCCCATGTCCGTAAATTCCTGCATTTCTTCAGTTTTAAACTACAGTTCATAAACAATAAATTGTGGTCAGAGTCCACATCTGCCCCTGAAAATGTCTTATAATTTAAAACATGGTTGTGGAATCCCTGTCTTACCATAATACAATCAGTCTGAAACATTCCAGTGTCTCCAGGTCTCTTCCATATATATATATATATAACCTGCTTTCATGATTCTTAAACCAAATGTTAGGTATGATTTAATTATGCTCTGTGAAAAATTCAACAGGTGGCTTCCTCTTTCATTCTTTTCCCCCAGTCCATATTCATCTACTACTTTTTCTTATCTTCCTTTTCCTACTATCAAATTCCAGTCCTCCATGACTATTAATTTTTCATCTCCCTAAAATATCTGAATAATTTCTTTTAACTTGTCATAAATTTCCTCAATCTGCTATTCATATACAGGTCTAATTGGCATATAAACTTTTACTACTGTGGTGGGTGTGGAATTCATGTCTATCTTGGCTACAATAGTGCATTCACTATGCTGTTTGTAGTATCTTATCTGTATTCCTATTTTTTTTATTCATAATTAAATGTAGTCCTGCTTTACCCCTATATGATTTTGTATTTACAACCCTATATTCACCTTACCGGAAGTCCTGTTTCTCCTGCCACTGAACATCACTAATTCCTACTACATCTAACTATAACCTATCCAGTTCCATTTTTAAATTTTCTAACCTACATGCCCGATTAAGGGATCTGACATTCCACGCTTCGATCTGTAGAATGCCAGTTTTTAATTCTCCTCATAACAATATCCTCCCGAGTTGTCCCCTCCAGAGATCTGAATGTGGCACTATTTTACCTCCAGAATATTTTACTCAAGAGGATGCCATCATCATTTAACCATACAGTATAGCTGCATGTTATTGGGGAAAATTATAGCTGTAGTTTCCCCTTGCTTTTAGCTGTTTACAGTACCGCCACAGCAAGGCCATTTTTGTTGATGTTACAAGGCCTGATCAGTCAATCATCCAGACTGTAGCCCCTGCAACTGTTTGTGTGGCCTCTGAACAAATGCCCCTCCACTGAAGTTGCTCCTAGGTTACGGTGATCTGTATCTCTGAGGCATGTGAGCCTCCCCACCAATGGCAAGGTTCATGGGAGGGACTGCTGTGTTACATGTTACAATTTGGAGCCCTCTAGTAGCAGAGGGCCACAACTTGGGTCAGTGTAGGCGAAAAGTCGACCTACTAATATCAGTGACCTGTAATACCTCAACTGGTGTTGATAACAGAATAAAAAATTTCAGAGGCCCTACTTTTCTGCATGCCCTTGTAGTAAAGTGGATTTTGAAAAATTGTAGGTGTGGCTAATGAGACTTTTTTTACTTTGTTTTTTAGTATTTGGGGATTTTCAGTTTCTTAGCTGGTATCCACTAACAACCAGTTATAGACATTTGTACTAGAATGCAAAACTCCATTCTAAACCCTATGGAGGGCTGCACAGTTTATATAGAAATGTATGTAGTAAGACATAAGAATAGGACTCCCTTGCTCCCAGAGGAGTCTTCTGCAACATGTTTACTGATAAACTCTGCTCAATATTCTTATTGCACACTTTGTAGTGCCTCAAGAATTTTGGTGTAAGTTATAGAACCACTCGGCCTTCCACCATCTCGAGCACACAATATTTTAGATGCGAGTGTGAGAAATTAACCCTATCAACTGTGCGTCACCTGTCTGTTAAGGTCCAAAGTTTATTATGAGAAGACTGTAGACACGGCAAACAAACAGCACCAGCAAGTGCTTGATCGCACCATGGAAGTTGTAATGAAAGCACATGGCAGCACCAAGGAACTTCTGTGTTGTTATGTGCTGTTTTATAACTGTGACTATTGTTAGTGACGAAAAAAACAGTGGAGCTGAAAAAAGGTTTTTAGTAACTTTTAACTCAAACTTGCTAGAGGCAAGACATGTGAATAATTCCTGTATAATAGAATCATGGTTATCAAGCCAACTCTGCTGTAAATGTAACTTAATTGTTTCTAATGTGAGATGACACGGGTGACTTACAAGAAGTCAACTGTTTATGTGTGAAGTGTGAATTTTGTTCTTTGTGGAAGTTCAAATATACTGATAGTTGTTAAAAATATTCTTCCACAAGCTGGTGCAACTTCAGTTTACTGTCTATCTTGATAGCCTGGAACTTCACGTATGGAACATCATCCGAAGTATGTGCATTAATCTCTACTTCTGTAACTTGTAAATGCAATATGAAAAATTTTAGGGGAGTGTAAATAATTTAAGAGTAAAATTAATAGTTCACAGAACAATAGAGGAATTGCATCATCAGGTATTTAGGATAGGAATGCAGAAGGGAGAGGAAGCAGGTGCAATGGACAGGTATGCGAAACATGGGCCCTGGCACTGTTGAGGTAATGTAAAGCACAGTGGCGACAGTTTAGGGGAGTGGGTTCAGAGGGGGTGACAGAACAGGGGATGAAAAGACTGTTGGGAGACTGTGCAGTTGCAGGAAGAGAAAAGCTAGAGTCCTAGAGGTGTCTGTAGGACAGCAGGCTAGTGAAGACTGAGACCAGGAGGAGTGGTGGAACAAAAGATAGATGGGAGCTATGCGGACAACCTATGTACTGAATGGCCACTGTCAAACTGTGGCAAAGAGCAGCAGTGACTACCCAGTGGCAGAACACACTTCCAAGCACAGCATCATGCTCTATTCCAACAACTGCTTCTTGGTTCGTGCCATCTGGATTGTTCCTCCTTGCATCACCTTTTTGAACAACATGGGCGGGGTGGTGAGTCATAATGTATCACTGAGGTGTATGAGACCTCCTGTAGGCTGATGTTTAAAATTGTGGATATCATCCTGACTAATGCTAGAAGATCCCAAATGAGAGAGAAAACCAAATAAGAATGTTTTGATTTTTACCTTCATAAAACATAAAATTGCTGTGCATTGAGCATAAACATTGCATTCACAGAATAATTATTGTGAGACAATACATTGTATTATAGACAGTTACAAATTGAAGATGTGTTATTACATGAAGTCTTGTGCACTCCATATTGCATTATTTGAGCTTTTTTCCATGTTTTAAGTTGTTGCACCAAAAGCCATTTCTGAATAATAAACAAAGCACTGAAAGTGGGGTAGATGATAACCATGTCTCAAATTCAGTACAAATAACAAACATTGGTTTTTCAAGGATATATGATATAATGATAACATGATAAGTAGCTGTCTGTGTGTTCTTATGTGATACCTTTTATCATAATTATTTTTATGAGAATCATGTATCTTTCCTAGTCCAAAAATAGTGGAACAGGAAATAACCACAGAAAAGTAACAACAACAAAGAGTAGAAAATCCAGTCTCATCAGCAACTGGGAGTCAGTCTTGTCCTACAATACTTTGAGCAGATGTCTAAGCAGTTTGAACAAATATTGTCTAATCAGTTGGAACAAATGTCAGGTAACTTTGGCCAGAAATTTTTGACTGTTGAATGAGAGGTAGACCACAAGTTTGATGAAAAATTCTCCAAATTTGTAGATAAGCAGAAGAAAATTGCTCATTGGTTAAATTATCTTACAATAAAACACAATAGTTTACAGACTGATCATGACAACTTAGTAAAGATGGTATCTGTTGTTCGAGCTAGTATGTCAGATTTACACAGCATATATGGTGATTTACCAGATCAAGTACAGAAGATATAGGATTTCTTAAAATGGAACAGAAACATGTCAGCAATGATGTGCAAAAGTTAAACAATCACACTGATGGGTTATTTGACAGTGAATCTATACTTGGAGAAAAGGTCATAGAGCAACACTACATTCTCCTTGCTGAAGTGAAAATGATGGTAACTAAAATGGAGGATAAAATTGTTGACAAACTTCATGAAAGTTTGAAGAATGCTATTCAATAAATACACAATGAAATAGGCATAGGAAGGTTGGTTTGTGTGAACCATTTGTTGTTAATAACAAAATGACAAATGATAAAATAGTAAATAAGCAAAAAAAAGAGCTATTCACCTAATACATATAATGTAAGTGAAGGAGAGTATGAGGCATGTGGACAGTTATCAGTATCTTATGTACAGCAGGAAAACTATCCATTCATGACACCTGTAACTGTGCAGCATGTGTCTTCCCTGTCAACCATCTTGACAGACAAAAGCCTAATGAAACATAGACGAGTTCCATGTATTTTCTACAGAAACAAAGAAGGTACAGCCTGCAGGTTTCATCAGATCATTTAAAGATATTCTACTTAGCTGGAATGGACAGCAGAAGATTTGTTATGTTGTAGGGTATACACAAGGATATTCCGTGCTATGAGCTGTTGGCATAGGTGAGTGTTATGAAACCTATAATCAGTTTGCTGTTTTGGTCACCCAGAGTACAAGAATGACCCATAACCATTTAATAACAGTTAAGGTAATGAAGAAAATATTTTGAAAATTATTTGAATAACAATCATTATTGTGCTAAATCTGTATCACACTTCTTAAAATGTTAAAAGGTAGGCTACCTGCACACACTAAGGAGAAATTATTCATTATACCAGAAAATGAATTAGCCTATTTTTCTATTCATAGTTGTGCCATTGCCCTCATTTATGAGGAGGGAAATATGAAAATAAGAAACACAGATTTGCTATATGGTTTTCATAATAGTACTATGGCAGAGCATAGCAGTAATACTAACTGCCAACATGAATGGCAACAGCTAACACTATATAGACCAAATAGTTATAATTTTAAAGCAAATGGAAATGCACAGAAAAGGGGATGGAACAGATGGTTACACCACCAGGCAAGGTAGTGGTAATAACCAGAACAGACAAAATTGATATGGTGCACCCTCTACCAGGAATCTAAACAATAACAATGGTTATAAGACAAGCTCAAATCGTTACACAGACCCTATCTCAAGTAATAACATTACCAGTTCAAATAGTTGAAGCTGTTAATAATAATGAGAGTATTCCAATGCCATCACTGAAAATTTCTGGCCTGCAAGACCCTAGATTTAGGGAGTTGCATTCAGAAACCATTCATTTTTTGTGTATGATGAGTAACACCACTTGAGAGAGGAGTCAAACTTTGATGAGACAAGGAAGGATGAAGATGAAGTGGTACAAGCAATAATACCCACAAATGTAGGCAGTAAACTAGTACATATAATTCTCAGCACAGGTGAATCTGCAAACGTTTTGTCCAAGAGTTTTTTTTACATGATAGCAAAGGACTTGCATGTACCTACTTTTCCTACACAGAATTGCAAGATATTAACAGCCATAGAAAACAAAACACAACATGTTAAGCTGCAAGCATGCATACCTGTAACCTTAGATAATAATAAGATCAAATGCAGTTTTCTTGTGCCTGAGAAATTAACAGTAAATTGTATTCCAGGAATGGAGTTGTTTTCAGGCATTTTAAGGCAAACCTTGATGTGAGTACTGGTAAATGCTGCTTGCAGGTTGGTAAAGAGATTTGATCAATTAATTTGACATGATGAACAAGACTTGTACTCAGAACATCAATAAAGTAAATTTTTACCTTATCTATCCTCAAATACTATTAATAAATGAACAGTTCAGTGAGCAGGTGTTGAATATCGCAGTACCACATCATGTTATCAGTGAAAAAGTTAGGGAGTCTGGATATTTAGCTGAGACACAAAGAAAACTGTTATGCGAATTACTCATGCTGTATGAACAGATATTTTGTAAAAAAAGAAAATGGGTATTATAAAAGATTACATTCACAAAATTGACATACATCCACATCAAACTTTCTACTATAATTCTTACCCAAACCTTGGTTGAAGGAAGAGGCAGTGAATAAGGAAACAGAAAGAATAATTTTGTGAGTAAATGAATCTTCAAATTCTCAATATTGCAGTCCATTGTTGGCCCTCAACAAGGCAAACAGTAGTATTTGATGCACAATCCATTAATGAAATTGTTGTTCCTGTACAGATGAAACCTGAATATACTGATGAACAACTCTTGCTATTTCATGGTGTTGAGCATTTAACTTCACTGGATCTGTGCTCTTTGTACTGGCAGGTGTCACTGCATCTGGAAAGTCTGAAATGTACCCCATTTTTATGTTCTGACCACAGTTACCAGTTTTGTGTATTACCTTTCAGACTCAGTGTTAGTGCGGTTGTCTGTATAGCAGCACTGTATACTGCATTGGGACTAGCACTGAGCAAGAGAATCACCGTGTATGTTGATACATTTATTGCAGCAAGTTCATGGAAGGAACATTCAGATTTGTTAGAGGAGGTACTTAAAAATTCTTGAATATGGGATTACATTTAATTCACCAAAGTCCAAATTTTGAAGAGAATAAACAACATTTTTGGGCCAAATTACCTCTCCCACAGGTATTTTACCCAGTCCCAGAAAGACTGTGGCTCTCAAACACTTTTCTACACCACAGAACAGAAAACAATTAAAGGCACTTCTAGGACTAACTTAATTCCTTAGGACGTTTATACTTAAACAATTGTTAAAAATAATCCCCTCCTGACACTGTTAAGAAAAAACAATATATGGTTAGAGGCTGAAGTATGCCAGAAAACCTTCCAAGCCACAAAGGAAACTTTAGTAAATGGAGATATTTTACACCATCCAGACATGACACAAGATTTTCTGCTTACATACAGATGAGTCATTTCATGGTCTTGATGCATGTCTGTTTCAGATTAGAGAAATAAATGGAAACAGTACAAATTGTATAATTGGTTTTATCAGGCAAATGTTCAATGAGTGGGGAAGATCATACCTGGCTACTGAACTCAAAGTATTAACCATAATATGGGCCTTTAATTGTTTGAAAACTATTTGTGGAGAAAACACACACAAGTTTATTCTAACTGCCAAGCTTCATCTCTTTTGTTGACAGCCGCGTGGGATTAGCCGAGCAGTCTAAGGCGCTGCGCTGTGTGGCTGATCCCAGCGGAGGTTCGAGTCCTCCCTCAGGCATGGGTGTATGTGTTTGTCCTTAGGATAATTTAGGTTAAGTTGTGTGTAAGCTTAGGGACTGATGGCCTTAGCAGCTAAGTCCCATAAGATTTCACATACGTTTGAACATTTTTTTTTTTTAGACATCTTCAGGTGGTACAACCTTGCTGTTGTCTTGGTACAACTAATGGTATCTGCACATCAACACCCCATTTATAGAGCACACATGCAAAGAATGCGCAGCCATGGAAATCGTGCATGTGCAATGATTTGCCATATTCAAACTCCCTCTGGTGAAAATCGCAGAGTGCCTCTACCATACATGCGCTGTATGCTGCATTTGTCAACAGTGTGGCCAGATGTTACTCACCAGTGGCTGCACTAAGCCAATGTTATGACGGGCCTGTTATCGAAGAATCTTGATCTTCACGTCGTGATTTAATAGCAGCCGATGCGGGTTTCCAGGCTATGCTCACTTGAAATCCTGTATCCTTGTTGATGAGATTATTGGCTGTATGGATATGTATTGCTTCCTTAATGATGCAATCCCAGAAGGATGATGCCAGGGATAAAACTTCCATCTTTTCATCTATCACACAATGTCCTGTATTCAGACAGTATTCTGCAATTGCCGACTTTCCCGGTTGACAAAGGCGTGTATGACATTGATGTTCATCACAGCATTCTTGTACTTTGCAGCATATCTGGCCTATATACGCTGCCCCACATTGACAAGGAATCTTGTACACACCACATTTCCTCAGGCCAAGGTCATCCTTAACTGAAACAAACAGGTTTCACAGTTTTGCAGATGGTTTAAAACCACACTTAATTCCATATCTTCTGATGACTCTTCCAATTCTTGACGATATGGCACCAGAATAAGGCAAAAAGGCCAAAATGGTGGGTGTCTTCATATCTTCATTCTGCTCCATAGAGTTAACTCACCTGGACCTGAATGCATTTCGTATCTGTCTCTCAGAATAACTGTTTTATCAGAAAGCTGTCTTCAAATGTTGTATTTCACTCAACAGGCTCTCAGGATCAGGTACCACATGTGCTCTATGAACTAATGTATGTAATGCACTACTGCATTATGGAGGATGATGGCAGCTTGTGGCCCGCAGATATAGATAGATCTGTATGCATTGGCTTGTGGTAGACTCTGTGTCCCTAGGTTCCATCTGCTTTCCTTCACACCAAGACATCAAGAAAACATAAAGCACCATCTTTTTCCACTTACATTGTGAAGTTTATATTTGAATGGAGTGAATTCAGATGCTGAAGAAGCATAAGTAGAGTATCAAGTCCATGTGGTCACACCACAAATGTGTCATCCAAATACCGCAGAAAACAAGAGGGTTTGAGAATGGCTGACTGTAGTGCTTTTTCTTCAAAGTCCTCCATAATATAATTGGCCACCACAGGAGACAGAGGACTTCCCATGGTGACACCATCCACTTGTTCAAAATATTGGTCATGAAATAAGAAGTATGTTGAAGTAAGCACATGTTTAAATAATGCTACTATGTCCTCCTCAAATGTGTTGCTAATGAGCTCCAAAGAGCCCTGCAAGGGCACCTTTGTAAATAAAGACACAACATCAAAACTTACTAACAGATCCGATGATTGCAATCTAAGAGTTTTCAGGTGACCTATGAAATCTTCAGAGTTTTGAATGTGATGGTCACACTTGCCTACGAGAGGTCCCAATAGTGATGTCAGGTATTTGGCAACAAAATAAATAGGTGCGCCTATGTTACTTACAATGGGATGGAGAGGCACTCCATTCTTATGGATCTTGGGTAGGCCATAGAGGCTAGGAGGAACTGCAGCCTGTTGACGCAAACCCTTAGTGACTTTCACTGGAATTGAGCTCTTCCTGATGAGTTCCACAGTTTTTCTCTGGATCCTACCCGTTAGATCACTTTTTAATTTACTATATGCAGGCTTGTCTCTCTCTCTCTCTCTCTCTCTCTCTCTCTCTCTGCAACAAAACCTGCCCCACCACTGATATGGGTCAGCTCACGGAAATTTTTCTCACAGTGGACGAATATACACAGTCTTACTTCATGCAGTTAGCTACAGACAAATTACTGCAAGCCAGAATGACCATCCTTGGGCCTCACCCAATCATCTTGTCACCAAAAACCAAAGCACATATTGATCATGTGGTGATTATTTGGTGATGGATACTCATACAATGCTCAATGGCTACTCAATCCCAAACATTTGAGATTTCCACCATACCTTAACAAGGTGTTTCTATGTTCAGTGCTTTAGACTATAGAAAAGCTTTCCTGCAAATCACTATGGACCATGAGTACATACACTGAATGTTCACACCATTTTGATTTTATGAATTTCTGTTCATGATGTATGGCCTTAAAAATGTGGCACAAAGTTGGCACCTTTTTATAGACAATATTCTCCAGGTTACCTTTCTTCTGTTCATGGGCAATGTTTTTGTTTCTTCCACTCCCACATACAGAAATAAAAAACATCTCAAAATCATTTTCAAAGTGCTGAAACATTTTGGTGTCGTTGTCAATAACAACAAAATCCAGCTGCAAAAATTTGGGGATCTTCCTCGGCTATTCCATTAGCAATGATGGCACCCTACCAACTATGCAATGTTGGGAAATCACAAGCCAGCTGCCATGAACCCAGAACTACCACAAATTATGCCAATTTCTCAGCATGATAAACTTTTATCGATGACAGCCCACACAGCTGCCAAAAAAAAAAAAAAAAAAAAAAAAAAAAAAAAAAAAAAAAAAAAAAAAAAAAAAAAAAAAAAAAAAAAAAAAAAAAATCGTCTTATGTGGACCCCACCAGTGCAATAAATGTTTCATCAGATTAAGGACAGTCTGTTTTATATTAAATGTTGGCACATCTGTAGGCAACTACTTCCCTATCAATCACATTTTCACATTTGACACAAGCAACATGCAATATGGCGACTGGAGAAGTGTTTCAACAAACTAGCAGGAGAACAGCACCTTGTAACAAAGGAAGTTTTTTGTATTTCAGTTCTTGTGGTTGGATCCTTTCTATCTGTTGTGATTACCTCCTCCTTCCCCCAAAATTATTAAAACGTTTGCAAATATGATCAATTATGTGGAATGTGCACAGTATGTATATATTAAAAAAATTGAATCAGAACTTACAGAATTAGCTTTATTTAACATCCTTTTGGTTATTCAGTATCCATTAGTGTGACTACTTTACTAGAAAACTACACTAATTACAAAATATCTGTAATCTAAAACATTGTTATCATTGTTCAAGTGTAAATATATATACTGAGTTCTACTAACTTCCTGTCTGAGTAGATGAACAGACATAAATAACTATATCATGTCTACAATGATGAAAACAATATACTAATTTTTGCACGCATTTAGTTTCAGAGCAATTAAAATCTGTAGTCGAAACATTGTTACTGGTATAGAATCTCCTATTTAAGCAAACTAACAAGCATGATTTAATAGAGGTTATTGTTGTATCTACGGGCCTCATTCGGAAGAATCTTCCTGAACTATTCATTTGCTCAGAAACACAAATCTCTAATCGAAAATCATAAAAAGCCAGTGTACAACATTCGCATTTGTAGTTCTAATGATTGTAATCTTATATAACAAACAATGTGGAAACCATTTTGGCCAGTCTGTGGAAGGTTATGATACAAGCAAGATTTGTGCCCAAATGTGATGGACAATGTACAGCAGATAATTTAGTACAGACTCTAACTTGAAAAATGAAATGTAATTTATCTAGTTTTTTAGTCTGGGAGTTCTCTCCATGGTTCAATGACTGCTTTTTTAATGTCTGATTGTGAACTAGTAATTATTCTCATCAACAGCGCTAATCTTCAATAGCAAACATCAGCTACTATGACAACAGAATCAGATTGTGAACTCTATTATTTCCTAATTATACTAACTGTGCACATCATGTTCATTGTGATATGATTACATGGAAGGACATTATAATTAATGACTGTATTAATGACTTACTTACTACATATTAATTATTGTGACTCAGTAAGTCTATGTTAGATTGCTGCACTTGAATATAGCAGAACATCAGTGCAGTACATGGCCAGCCAGTTATCTGTGCTGAATTTAAGAAAATGAGATGTGATCTGGACATAAACAGTTGTTCATTCATCATCTAAGATGAAGTAAAGTGTTTCATCCACAAATTTGGTGTGGGCCACATTATTAGAAGTTTGTTGTTCCAACCACCAACTTTTCAGTCAGATTCAACAGAGGTACAGCTACTGAGGTCATATTTGCACAGGTAAATACATTATGCTACAAACTGTTGTATCTCTTTTTTCCCCCTACAGAAACTATCTAAGTTGAAGTGACCAGGATACAATAAGGAGTTGGCAGTAAATGCAGCAGTGTGTCATTTCAAAGATAACACAGAGGGCAGGCAATTACCATTTACACCAATTACTGGCCACTGGTGCATTCCATTTCACACCCATTGAAAAACTGCTGCCCACAACATATTCGACACCTGTATTATATCTCTCACTTAATTACTGATCTCTAACACATCCAAAGGGCAGACAACATACTTTTTTTATTTTATTTATTTATAGTCTTTTTTGCATATAGACACCAACTAGTGACTTTTGCAAATGTCATAGCATTTTTATACAATTTTTGTACAAACAGTAGGAATTACATTTCAAATTTATGAGAAGCCACTAAAGAGGGGTGACATGCTTGGCAATATATGGTACAGTAATTTACAATGCAACATATAGTTGTTACATAGTATAGGTATCTGAATTTACAGCATGTTGTTACAAAAATTGCATACAACATTGATATGTTCTACCCATCTAAGATTTTTGCCTAGGTATATTACAATCACCTCAGAATAGTACATCATATAGATAGAAGAGTTAGGCCTACATTTAAGAATAGTGACATTTTAATATCAGTATTCATTCAGTGAGTTCAAACATTTGAGAGTTAAGAATGATTTTAATTCCCTTTTGAATACTTTACCTCTGTGGCATCTTATAGCACTTGGCAGCATATTTGGACATTTATCCAAGGATGGTGATCTGTTGGATTTAGTTTACTTCTGTTTCTGAAGAAGCAATCTTTTTGTCCTGTGTTATGGGTATGCACAACAGAGCACTTAGCTTCATTATTTTTATGGTCTACAAAGAATGTTATTAATTTGTACAGATACATGGAGTATACTGTTAGATATTTATGTTGTACAAAGATTTTCCTACATGAATCTCTGTATCCTAGTCGATGCATAGTCCTGATTGCTCTTTTCTGCAGTGTTAGGATTCTGTTCATGTGTCTATTAGCAGCACATCCCCATACCTCTATTCCATAATTAATATATGCAAATATTGTCCCATAATAAGCAGTTTTTAATGTTTGTTCAGAGACTAATTTTGATAGTTTGCTAATTAAGTGCAGTAAACTGCTGATTTTATTGCATACAACATTGATATGTTCTACCCATCTAAGATTTTTGCCTAGGTATATCTGCAAAAATTTACATTTGTCAGTGTCTACTTTTTTTATGCCACTTATATTATCAATACAGGTCTGTAATTAATTACCAAGTTTAAATGTTAATAGCTGGGATTTGCTAACATTGACTTTCAGACCTTGATCATGCAAGTAAGTAGCTATTTGACTTAAGCCATCAGTTGCAGCCAACATCAAGTCATTAGTTTGTTTTCAAAAGAACAAAAGTGAGGTATCATCTGCATAACTTACTAGTTGGGAGTACAGAGGTGCCTCCAAATTATTAATGTAGACCAGGAAAAGGAAAGGGCCCAATATGGAGCCCTGAGGTACACCTTGTTTTACTGTTTCATAGCTGGATTGGAAATGTTTGATCTGACTATTAATTTTATAACTCAGCTTTGTACCCTGCTTACGATTGGTTAAATAAGTGGTCAGTAGTTGTATGGATGTGGCATTTATATTGTAAGTTTCAGTTTGCTTAGTAGTAGCTCATGGTTCACTAAGTCAAAAGCTTTAGTAAGGTCTAGAAATATCTCTACTGTCTGCATTCCCTCATCCAGGGCATCATACACCTTATGGAGAAATTCTATAATTGCCATAATGGTACTGTGATGCTTTCTGAAGCAATGCTGTGTTTCTCCTAGTAAATTATTCTTTGTGAAATACTCAATAAGTTGTGTTAACAAAACAATTTCAAATATTTTACTGAGAATTGGTATTAGTGATATGAGCCTGAAGTTTGATAGCTCTTCTTTCAATCCTTTTCTATGTACAGGTTTAACTGTACTTTTCTTCAATATATTTGGAAATGTGTGCTCCCTGATTCTACTGTTGATCATATGGGTAATTATTCCAACGAATTCCTTATTGCATTTTTTAATTATAATACTACTCAGTCCATCCCAGCCAGATGAGGTCTTATTCTTTTTGTTATTTATTATTTTTCCTATTTCTTCCATATTCACTTCCTTAAATTCAAAAGCAGTTTCCAGCTTAGGGTAAGGCTTTACCATCAAGTCAGACCTGTGTTATTAACTGAATTCACAGCTGAAGATATAAAATATTCATTAAATATATTTCAGATTTTATCTGGATCATTAATATGGTTTCCTTCATGTTGGATTCTGTCAATATGAGCATCTAACTTAGGGGTGGCTTTGTGATACCTATTTATTATATTCCATGAAGTCTTCCCTATATTTGATGACTGAGCTACTTCCTTATCTAGGATCTGTTTTCTTAAATTTGAGAGCTGTTCCTGAAATTGTTTTTTAGCTTGATTGTACTTATCCTTAAATATTTGCAGTTTAGTTGACTTATGTAGCACACTTAGCTCCTTGTTATTTTGCCTGAGTTTAATCATGTAAGCTGGAAGAGTCAGTCATTTTTACATTTTGGATGTGAGTTATTACTTTCTTAATTCCTTTCACTGGGCAGCTAAAATTAAGATATTATAAAATAATATCATTAAATTTGGCCCATTTGCATTTGGACCCTTTTTGCTGAAGAACTAGTTGCCATTCCTCAGATTCTGGTTTACTTTTAAAAGCATTAATGTTTTTTCTCTTTAAGCACTCTTTTATATTCCATGACCTGAGTCCTTTCTTGGATGCTTGTGTGTTCATAGTCTACAAATTGACATTTGTGGTCTGAGTAGCGGAAGTCCACATTCCCGTATCTAATACTATCTTTTACCTCTTTACTTAGTATTATGTAGTCTATTCCACTAGAAGTAGAGTGAGTTACTCTTGTATCTGAATTTATTGCATTCATAAGATTATAGGAGCTGTTGTTGTAGTTGTGGTCTTCAGTTCTGAGACTGGTTTGATGCAGCTCTCCATGCTACTCTATCCTGTGCAAGCTTCTTCATCTCCCAGTACTTACTGCAACCTATGTCCTTCTGAATCTGCTTAATATATTCATCTCTTGGTCTCCCTCTATCATTTTTACCCTCCAAACTGCCCTCAAATGCTAAATTTGTGATCCCTTGATGCCTCAGAATATGTCCTACCAACCGGTCCCTTCTTATTGTCAAGTTGTGCCACAAACTCCCCTTCTCCCCAATTCTATTCAATACCTCCTCATTAGTTATGTGATCTACCCACCTAATCTTCAGCATTCTTCTGTAGCAACACATTTTGAAAGCTTCTATTCTCTTCTTGTCCAAACTATTTATTGTCCATGTTTCACTTCCATACATGGCTACACTCCATACAAATACTTTCAGAAACGACTTCCTAACACTTAAATCTATACTCAATGTTAACAAATTTCTCCTCTTCAGAAACGCTTTTCTTCCTATTGCCAGTCTACATTTTATGTCCTCTCTACTTCGACCATCATCAGTTATTTTGCTCCCCAAATAGCAAAACTCCTTTACTACTTTAAGAGTCTCATTTCCTAATCTAATACCCTCAACATCACCTGAGTTAACTCGACTACATTCCATTATCCTTGTTTTGCTTTTGTTGATGTTCATCTTATACCCTCATTTCAAGACACTGTCCATTCCATTCAACTGCTCCTCCAAGTCCTTAGCTGTCTCTGACAGAATTACAATGTCATCGGTGAACCTCAATGTTTTTATTTGTTCTCCATGGACTTTAATACCTACTCTGAATTTTTCTTTTGTTTCCTTTACTGCTTGCTCGATATACAGATTGAATAATACCAGGGAGAGGCTACAACCCTGTCTCACTCCCTTCCCAACCCAACCGCTGCTTCCCTTTCATGTCCCTTGACTCTTATAACTGCCATCTAGTTTCTGTACAAATTGTAAATAGCCTTTCGCTCCCTGTATTTTACTCCTGCCACCTTTAAAGTTGAAAGAGAGTTTTCCAGTCAACATTGTCAAAAGCTTTCTCTACGTCTACAAATGCTAGAAACATAGGTTTGCCTTTCTTTAATCTTTCTTCTAAGATAAATTGTAAGGTCAGTATTGCCTCTCGTGTTCCAACATTTCTACCGAATCCAAACTGATCTTCCCCAAGGTTGGCTTCTATCAGTTTTTCCATTCGTCTGTAAAGAATTCACATTAGTATTTTGCAGCTGTGGCTTATTAAACTGATTGTTTGGTAATTTTCACATCTGTCAACATCTGCTTTCTTTGGGATTGGAATTATTATATTCTTCTTGAAGTCTGTGGGTATTTCGCCTGTCTCATACATTTTGCTCGCCATATGGTAGAGTTTTGTCAGGACTGGCTCTCCCAAGGCTGTCAGTAGTTCTAATGGAATGTTGTATACTCCCGGGGCCTTGATCCGACTTAGGTCTTTCAGTGCTCTGTCAAACTCTTCACACAGTATTGTATCTCCCATTTTGTCTTCATCTACATTCTCTTCCATTTCCAGAATATTGTCCTCAAGTATGTCGCCCTTGTATAGACCCTCTATATACTCCTTCCACCTTTATGCTTTCCCTTCTTTGGAGCTCTTGATATTCATGGAAGTGGTTCTCTTTTCTCCAAAGGTCTCTTTAATTTTCCTGTAGCCAGTATCTATCTTACCCCTAGTGAGATAAGCCTCTACATCCTTAAAAAAAAAAAAAAAAAAGGTTCAAATGGCTCTGAGCACTATGGGACTCAACTGCTGAGGTCATTAGTCCCCTAGAACTTAGAACTAGTTAAATCTAACTAATCTAAGGACATCACAAACATCCATGCCCGAGGCAGGATTCGAACCTGCGACCGTAGCGCTCTTGCGGTTCCAGACTGCAGCGCCTTTAACCACACGGCTACTTCGGCCGGCCTCTACATCCTTACATTTGTCCTCTACCCATCCCTGCTTAGCCATTTTGCACTTCCTGTCAATCTCATTTTTGAGATGTTTTTATTCCTTTTTGCCTGCTCCATTTACTGCATTTTTATATTTTCTCCTTTCATCAATTAAATTCAATATTTCTTCTGTTACCCAAGGATTTCTACTAGCCCTCATTTTTTTACCTACTTGATCCTCTACTGCCTTCACTACTTCAGCCCTCAGAGCTACCCATTCTTCTTCTACTGTATTTCTGTCCCCCATTTGTGACAATTGTTCCCTTATGCTCTCCCTGAAACTCTGTACAACCTCTGGTTTAATCAGTTTGTCCAGATCCCATCTCCTTAATTTCCAACCTTTATGTAGTTTATTCATTTTTAATCTACAGCTCATAACCAATAGATTGTGGCCAGAGTCCAAATCTGCCCCTGGGAATGTCTTACAATTTAAAACCTGATTCCTAAATCTCTGTCTTACCATTATATAATCTATCTGATAGCTACTGGTATTTCCAGGATTCTTCCATGTGTACAACCTTCTTTTATGATTCTTGAACCAAATGTTAGCTATGATTAAGTTATACTCTGTGCAAAATTCTACCAGGCGGCTTCTTCTTTCATTTATTTCCCTCAGTCCCTATTCACCTACTATGTTTCCTTCCCTCCCTTTCCTACTCACGAATTCCAGTCACCCATGACTATTAAATTTGCGTCTCCCTTCACTATCTGAATAGTTTCTTTTATCTCATCATACATTTCATCAATTTCTTCATCATCTGCAGAGCTAGTTGGCATATAGGCTTGTACTATTGTAGTAGGTGTGGGCTTCGTGTCTATCTTGGCCACAATAATGTGTTCACTACGCTGTTTGTAGTAGCTTACCCACACTCCTATTTTTTTTTATTCATTATTAAACCTACTCCTGCATTACCCCTATTTGATTTTGTATTTATAACCCTGTAATCACCTGACCAAAAGTCTTGTTCCTCCTGCCACTGAACTTCACTAATTCCCACTACATCTAACTTTAACCTATCCATTTCCCTTTTTAAGTTTTCTAACCTACCTGCCCAATTAAGGGATCTGACATTCAACGCTCCGACCCGCAGAACGCCAGTTTTCTTTCTCCTGATAACGACGTCCTCTTAAGTAGTCCCCTCCCGGAGATCCGAATGGGGGACTATTTTACCTCCGGAGTATTTTACCCAAGAGGGCGCCATCATCATTTAACCATACAGTAAAGCTGCATGCCCTCGGGAAAAATTACAGTCGTAGTTTCCCCTTGCTTTCTGCTGTTCGCAGTACCAGCACAGCAAGCCGTTTTGGTTAGTGTTACCAGGCCAGATCAGTCAATCATCCAGACTGTTGCCCCTGCAACTACTGAAAAGGCTGCTGCCCCTCTTCAGGAACCACATGTTTGTCTGGCCTCTCAACAGATACCCCTCTGTTGTGGTTGCACCTAAGGTACGGCCATCTGTATTGCTGAGGCATGCAAGGCTCCCCACCAATGGCAAGGTCCATGGTTGATGGGGAGGATTATAGGAGTTAAGGGTATATATTAGCTTGCTGTTATGTTTATTGCAAGATGTTGCCTCTATATTCAAGTCACCAAGTATTGTTACCTCGTTTGGGTCACAGTGTCCCACTATTCTACTAAAAATATCTATGAAACGACCTAACTCTGATTTAGGTGGATGATAAATCCCAATAATTTTCTGTTTCATCATGCCCTTTCCACAACCTTTGATATGGATTTCAACACCTGCCACTTCAGTCAAGCCTTCATTATTATACAGATCTAGATCCTTGCAGACTATCTCCCTGAGATAAACACTCTCCATGGATGTTGACTATAATGAAGTAACCAGAGTGCAACAATGATTTTAATGAACATGTTGCATACTAGATAATGTCACAACTTGGTTAAAAATAGTGCTGTTATGCATCACAAAATTACATCAGACCTTTTGTCCCACTCAATGTGTGGAAGGCTATTTTCAATTGACTACATGTTCTATCACACCTAGGTTTATGCTCCATGACCAAACTAATCACAGATCGTTTCATATAGCTAAATGTCAAATGAGAAAGCAAAAATTGGACACAAACTTGGACAGGTTGCAAACATTGCATGATACAATAGGATACATAGCTGAAACATGGTCAGTTTACAATACCTAAGGACCACTTTCAACATGTTCACCTGTACCTGTTCTGACCTCTCGCAGAGTTGGAGGCTTCTGGTACATTCACTCTGCAGCTGATCAGGTGGTCACTGGCTGGGCTGATGCCGTACCTCTCCCTCACATCACAGAGAAACTATGGCAAGAGCATTTGTACAATTATGGATCTCACATTTTTCAGCTATCCTGCCTCCATCATGGCCATCCAAGATTGTCATTAATTCTGTAATATTTGAGGTGACCAGCGTTTCCACACTATAGTGTATCACCCTCACAGCATCAGATTGCAAGATTGCTGGCACCACACACTAAAAGTAGTACTCAAGTGTCATGTTGGTGACTGAACAGAATGCTTGTGGTGGGTACTTTTAGGTGTGCATTCTGCATATAAGGAAGACATTTGCACTTAATTAGTAGAAATTCTACACAGAGAGGTACTCCCAAGACCAGCTGACTGTTATTACCCACCTTACTGCTGCAATGTTTCACCAGCAGTATATTGTGAGGTAGAGCACGTGATGCAGTGAATAGTCATGTGGAGCAAGTGATGAAGACATTTAAGACTCAATTAAAGATATACTTGGTCAAGATTTTGGCAGACTCAGCAATGTCTGTGTTTCTCAGCACATATGAGACCACCTAGCTGAATGGCCACAGCCTCGGATGCTGCTTCATCTTTTATGCTCTCTGCCCAACTTGTGGTGCATTCACATCCTACACATTACACTCTGAGCAACTCTGTCTGGGTCCATACTTTTGGCAGCCAGCCTGGGTGGGCAATGGTGATGGTGCACGTGATGTGCGGTTGACAGGTGTTCACGGTGCATGCTGGCAGAGCGCCCCCCCCCCCCCTCCCCCTATCAGAACCAGTTTCTCTCTTGACAGATGCCTGAACTACCTCACTCAGCTGCAGCAGTGGCTGGTGGGGAACCCTCCCACGAGCACTGCCCAACCCCGGGGGCCCGGCTTATGCGTGCCACCCTCTGCAGTAGAACTGGACGGCCCCTTCCCTGTCACAACCTCTGTCCATCTCCACTTTGTCTGCACTCTCACCGTCTTCAGGGTCATTACTGTGCCCAGCTTGCCACTGTCTGAGCCACTTTCAGCTTATGCCCCACTGAACTGCAGAAAGCTAACTGTGCAGCCTGGTGATAGTGATGCCACTTTCAGAGCAGCTGAGCTGGTGGAGACATTAGCTGCCACTCATCAACGGATGCTGCTGTAGGGTAACCTGGGTGGATACTGTGTCTCCCTCGGCCATGCCTACCTGTCACAGGCAGCTGCATCTGGTTGACTTTCTGATCTCATTCACTGATGCCTGCCACACTGGCTCCACAGATGAGGGGAGGGATGTGGCAGCGTGCACAGGTGCACTGTCACTGGAACTGCAATGTTATTTGAGCTGCTTGCAAAAATGCAACACTGATTCACTCTATGGTGGTGCCAGTGCTTGATGAGTGATATGGGTAGCATGTTGGCAGCAAGGCCTTACCTCTTGTGCACCATCCATGCTGGATTAAATCTCCATTCACCAATTTTGTCTGTTGTGTGATTTTAGAATGAACACTGCGTGTGATTGGCCTCAACCTGGACTTGTATTCTGCAGTTAATATTCTCTCATGCTTGTGTAATTCCAGTGCTCAGCTCACCACATTGCATATTCTTGTTTGTTGATGCTGCCTATAAAGAACTGTAGATTCTACAGTCCCCTCTTTCATTTAACAATGAGGTGCAAGATCTACCCTGTTATCCTCACCCTCATTTTGCATACCCTACTTTGACAGTCACTTTCAGTATGCCCAACCTGTTTAAACTTCTTACTTTGTGACTTCCTACAGTAACGCAGAATGTATTCCAACAGATCACATCTACAGAACATGGTCTTCTTCTTTCATTTCTATAAGTTTGGTCACCACATCAATTTTGAGGAAAGCTGCTGCAGCTGTTCCAGTCTGATTCAAAGTTTGGAAACTCTGTGTCCACTTTACATGACACCTCCTCAGCCAAACCCCCCGACAATGCATCTAGTGGCACTTTGTCCTGCCTCCTGTAAAATTGCCTTGTAACTGTTGTTATTATCTGTCTTTCTATATGTACTAATGTTTACGTACCTTATGTGATACATTAAACACTCCATGGACACTCCCTGTCTCTGAGTTATCCTATTACATTGCTGACGATATTAGCACACCATACACTGGGGTTAGATTTAGCTAAAACTGCATTATTAGCATACAGTAAACAACACAGCATGAACAACAATCTACAAGTTTTTGAGTTCCATGATGCAGTACTGTATTGGTAACACTGGGCTCAGTGTTGAACATAAATATTTTGACAGCTATTACATGCCAACAACAATCTAAAATTTTTTGAGTTCCATGATGCAGTTGTATTGGTAACACTGGGCTCAATGTTGAACATAAATATTTTGACAGCTATTACATGCCAATAACTTCTGTCTGTAGGGTTTACATCAATTAAGCTAAAGATGCAGTGAGTGTAACTCTGCATTATGTCAGTATTAGTTAATAAGATGAGAATCTGTCATTTGTGTGAAATTTGATTTAGATGATATATTGGTGCACATTTTTGCAAAATATGAGGTTACTTTAAGCTGGGCCAAAGTAACCTCAGAATGAAGATGAAGTAGTGCTAAAATCAGATATTGATTCTGAAAGTTTCTCTGACCTGCAAGATAATGACCAGCATCAAAATATTGAAAGAGAAATTAATATTTGGATGATATGTTACAGTTGTATATGACAAAGAAGAATATATCGATATTGGGACTGAGGTGATTGACGAGGGTGCTTAAATGAACTCTATGGGAAAACAAAGTCCTAGTGCAAATTTCCAGAACAAAAAGATAAACTCTTTTATTCTTTGAAGGATTTGATCAGTATTATCAGTCCAACACGAGTAAGAAAACATGAAAATTTTCAAGCACCAGAGCTTTAGTAATTTGTGTAATAAGACTATGTTTATACTGTGCAGTATTTTTAACATATTATACATTCTCTTTGCATATACTTAGCATAGTCTAACATGTAATTTGAAAATTAATTAGTCAATTGATGAAGCATACTACACTTGCATATTTACTGTGTTGCTTTCTGAAAGAAAGTCCTTACCCCCAAAATTTAGTATTTTACTTGTTCCTCATGCTCCTGAATGTCTACTGTAGAGGTATCCATTGACTTTATTATGTTCTAAGATTATTACCACTTTTTAATGAAGAAATGAGTGAGTGGGTCAAACTATCCACAATTGTGGGTAACAATGGCCCACTTTTCTTTCTGGTGCCACAGCAACTGATTTATAGGTTGTTTAGCACTCATCTCATTTTGGTGCAATATTTGTAGCTCTATTTATCATCTACTTGATGTCTAAGAAATGATTTTCAGGTACTGGGTTTTAAATGTGTATGAAGATACTTATTGACAGTTTTAAGACATAGTGGTTTATTTCCACTGCACACATGGCAAACAATCAGCTTCATGTTTCAGCATTACGTGCTTTGCTAAAGCGAGCCTTTTACATGACAACATTATGTTCTTTTAGATTCATATTCTAGTAAAAGTCACTGTTTTCAATAAATGGATGTGCACATTTAACTCTCAGTACATGGATGAAATATGTTATACAACTCTAAAGACATACAGTGTTCTGCCCCAGTTAAAAACAAAACCTCGCCCACTCCAGTTCCAACCAACAATGTCCAAGTTGAAAGTGAATCAAATGCTGTCAAACTCTTTTGCGTGTAACACTAGTGATATAATTCACAACATGAAAATCTATATCTTTCCATAATCAGCAATTAAGCAAATTAAATCTTATGCATATATTTTCTGCATAATCAAGCCAACATTTACCAAGAAAACATGGCTCTTGATATAAACAAAATTTGTAGAAATAAAGTGGTTATATATATTTGAACATAATTTTGGGATGTAATGTTTGTAGGGTCTATGGAGAATATCATATGGCTATGACAACAAGTGTCATATAGTTCCTTCCTTGAGACTCATTTTTATGAAACATAATGACAGTTAATTATTTAGCACACAGTTAAAAGTTATGAGGGATTTTTGAAAGTAAATATTTCAAAATCAAAATGTGTGCCAATTATGGCCAAATGAAACAAATGGCATTTAGAAGATAATTAAACAATGGAAAATCCAGGATGGAATGTAACAGTACAAGAGAAGGAAAGTTCCTACTCACAATATAGCAGAGATGCTGAGCCACGATAGGCACAATAAAAAGATTCACACAATCATAGCTTTTGGCCACTAAGATCTTTGTCAGCAGTAGACACACATACACACACGCACACACACACTCACGCAAGTGCAACTTACACACACATCTGCAGCCTCGGAGAGCTGAAACTACACTGCAAGCAGCAACACCAGTGCATGATGGGAGTGGCGACTGGGTGGGGGTAAGGAGGTGGCTGGGGCAGGGAGGGGGAGGGGTAGTATGGTAGGAGTGGAAGACAGTGAAGTGTTGCAGTTTAGATAGAGGGTAGGAGAGAAGGTGCGGAGGGGGGAGGAGGGACGGGCTAAGTAGCGGAAAGGAGAGAAATAAAAATAAAAGAAATTAAAAGACTGGGTGTGGCAGTGAAATGACGGCTGTGTAGTGCTGGAATGGGAACAGGGAGGGGGCTGGGTGGGTGAGCACAGTGACTAACGAAGGTTGAGGCTAGGAAGGTTACGGGAATGTAGGATGTATTGCAGGGAAAGTTCCCACCTGTGCAATTCAGAAAAGCTGATGTTGGTGGGAAGGATCCATATGGCACACACTGTGAAGCAGTCATTGAAATGAGAGGTATCATGTTTGGCAGCGTGTTCAGCTACCGGGTGGTCCACTTGTTTTTTGGCCACAGTTTGTAGGTGGCCGTTCATGCAGAGAGACAGCTTGTTGGTTGTCATTCCTACATAGAATGCACCACAGGTAGCCCTGCCTTTGACGTGATAGGTGATGTTAGTGACTGGACTGGAGTAGTTGGTGGTAGGAAGATGTATGGGACAGGTCTTGCATCTAGGTCTATTACAGGGGTATGAGCCATGAGGTAAGGGATTGGGAGCAGTGGTTGTGTAAGGATGGATGAGTATATTGTGTAGGTTCAGTGGACGGCGGAATACCATGGTAGGAGGGGTGGGAAGGATAGTGGGTAGGATATTTCTCATTTCAGGGCACAATGAGAGGTAATTGAAACCCTGGCGGAGAATGTAATTCAGTTGCTCCAGTCCCGGATGGTACTGAGTTATGAGGGGAATGATCCTGTGTGGCTGCACTGTGGGACTTTGGGAGGTGGCGGGAGACTGGAAAGATAAGGCACATGAGATTTGTTTTTGTACAAAGATGGGAGGATAATTGCGGTCAGTGAAGGCTTCAGTGAGACCCTCGGTATATTTAGAGAGAGACTGCTCGTCACTGCAGATGCGACGACCACGGGTGGCTAGGCTGTACGGAAGGGACTTCTTGGTATGAAACGGGTGGTAGCTGTCGAAGTGGAGGTATTGCTGGTGGTTAGTAGGTTTGATATGGATGGAGGTACTGATGTAGCCATCTCTGAAGTGGAGGTCAACGTATAGGAGGGTGGCTTGTTGGGTTGAGTAGAACCAGGTGAAGCAAATGGGGGAGAGGTTATTGAGGTTCTGGAGGAATGTGAATAAGGTGTCCTCACCTTCAATCCAGATAGCAAAGATGTCATCAATGAATCTGAACCAGGTGACGGGTTTAGGATTCTGGGCTTTTAGGAAGGATTCCTCTAGATGGCCCATGAATAGGTTAGCATAGGATGGTGCCATGCGGGTGCCATAGCCATATCGCGGATTTGTTTGTAGGTAATGCCTTCAAAGGAGAAGTAATTGTGGGTGAGGATATATTTGGTCATGGAGACTAGGAAGGAGGTTGTTGGTTTGGAATCCATAGGGCGTCTGGAAAGGTAGTGTTTGACAGCAGTAAGGCCATGGGTATTAGGAATGTTGGTGTACAGGGAGGTGGCATCAATAGTGATGAGCAGGGCACTGTGTGGTAAAGGGAGAGCAACTGTGGAGAGTCGGTTGTAGTGGTTAATAGAAAAGAAAAAGAAAATAAAAGGAGAGGTTGAAAATGTGGGAAGAAATGGTGAATAAAAAGGGGTTTTTAAAATCGTTAATGACCGTGAAAAAGGGAAAGAATGAAATGCAAATCGGACTTCGTATTACAGAAAAGTTATCGGACTTTGTGATTCGGAAAAGCTATTGTTGGGGTGGTCCTTGTGGCGTTTCTGAGCAAACGTCAAACCAATTTCCTCTACAATAATTATCTGAAAGGGAACAGAGAATAACAAAATGTGATTAACAGGGGGAAATGGCATAGATAAGAGTTCATCATTTACCATGTTAACATGTCTTCTTTCGTGCGGCGTCCAGGTCTTCAAAAATCTCCTACTTCATTTCTGCGTGAAAAGTAGTAGCTGCTCCGAAATTTTGCAACCGACCAGGAATCACTAATTTATACAAATGCAATGTATTTTATGTTGCTGCTTCCATCGTCTGAATTTCATTCAAATTTCCACAATACGTCTGCACATCAATAAGCTGTTTTTCGTCTTAATCAGACCAAGACTAGCTAATAAGTTTTTGCGTCTGCATTAAGCTTCCGCTCTCGAGAGACAAAAGACGGATGGATAACAAGAAGAGTTACATTTTAGTACTTTCCTTTTCTTATATATTTTCTCTGCCGTCGAGCGCTCATACAGCAGCGACAGTATAATTTATATCTGAGGGAACGAGTGTAGCGCGGCGAAATTCAAAGTCCCGCTACATCGCCCCCTCGACTATCACGCTAAAACATTTAGCGTGGCAGGCTAGCAAACAATATCAATATATGCATATTTTCATAGGAAAGCCCACGTGCATTCATAGGGGATAATCTTTGTCAATACTTACCTTCTAAATCTATATACTAAATACAATTGTTACAGTTTTGATCCCTTTTACAAAATTAATATACATATATTTACATAGAGTCTGTTTGAGCAAGCTGCTCGCCAGCGCAGTTAATGGTGTGCACTTCCAGCGTTGGTTTCCCAATGCATCTCTGGCAGCACGTAGTCTTTGCGCATGTGCAATAGCATCACTGAATTTCGCGAGCGGCAGTTTCAAAATCGCTGTGTTATGACAGTCTTGCACAGTATTCACTTTCACATAGTGTTTATTACAAATTATTATTCCAGCATAAATGGCTTGTTAAGTCTGAGGACACCATAAGACTGAGCGTGTGCTTGATCTGAAGCAATGTCCATGTCTTCTGTTACGACACAACACACCAGGTCCTTGTGCGTTTTCATGACTATTGTTCCCGGGGCATATGTGGTCGATGTAGTTTTAGGCTCCACATCGCCTACGACAGGTGCTGAGTTTGTTGTCTCCAAAGCATCTGAAGGCCGGCCAGGAACAACGGCGTCGAAGTTCGCAAAGTTAGGTGTTTCATCATGTTGTTTACACTCGCCAAAAATGGTTCAAATGGCTCTGAGCACTATGGGACTCAACATCTTAGGTCATAAGTCCCCTAGAACTTAGAACTACTTAAACCTAACTAACCTAAGGACATCACACATACCCATGCCCGAGGCAGGATTTGAACCTGCGACCGGAGCAGTCCCGCGGTTCCGGACTGCAGCGCCAGAACCGCTAGACCACCGCGGCCGGCACACTCGCCAACAAACGTTCATCTGCAGTGTGAAAATCCTCACTATCATCAAAGTAAATTGCAGTTTATATCGGTTTACAAACAGTTATTTGGTTTATGCACCATAAGTTTCACAAATAACACAGTTTGCAACACTTTTTGCCATATTTACATTTTAACAAAGTTCGCTGTGTCCCAGCATGTTTACATCATTAATTATGAAAGCTTACATTTCGTGGTCACATTTCAAAATATGTTGACAATATGCAAAGTTTTAACACATACAAATACATATAAATTTACAAGAATATGCATGTGAAATATTGACACTAAAAAAATTATACTAAGTCCCATTGGCTTTTTTTTTTTTCCTGGGGTGTATGGTCATTTTGAGTTTCTTTATTCAGGTTTGGGCGTGCCAAGGGATATCAGACTTAATATTTAAATCACAGGCTTTCCTTCATTTATTATTTCTTATCTTAGCTAGTGGTTGACCCGGCTTGTAATGCCATCAATATTCATGTCTTTTTATTCATATCTGAAAGTTTACCGTCACACAACATACTCTTACATTCAATAAACAAACAATACCCAGCTGCAGGAGGTGGTAGGATAATGGAGAAAGAAAAAAAGATAGAATGGAAGAAACTATTCACTACCTATAAATTACCAAATCCTACAGCTACGACATAGAAAGAGAACATAATACACTCCTGGAAATTGAAATAACAACACCGTGAATTCATTGTCCCAGGAAGGGGAAACTTTATTGACACATTCCTGGGGTCAGATACATCACATGATCACACTGACAGAACCACAGGTACATAGACACAGGCAACAGAGCATGCACAATGTCGGCACTAGTACAGTGTATATCCACCTTTCGCAACAATGCAGGCTGCTATTCTCCCATGGAGACGATCGTAGAGATGCTGGATGTAGTCCTGTGGAATGGCTTGCCATGCCATTTCCACCTGGCGCCTCAGTTGGACCAGCGTTCGTGCTGGACGTGCAGACCGCGTGAGACGACGCTTCATCCAGTCCCAAACATGCTCAATGGGGGACAGATCCGGAGATCTTGCTGGCCAGGGTAGTTGACTTACACCTTCTAGAGCACGTTGGGTGGCACGGGATACATGCGGACGTGCATTGTCCTGTTGGAACAGCAAGTTCCCTTGCTGGTCTAGGAATGGTAGAACGATGGGTTCAATGACGGTTTGGATGTACCGTGCACTATTCAGTGTCCCCTCGACGATCACCAGTGGTGTACGGCCAGTGTAGGAGATCGCTCCCCACACCATGATGCCGGGTGTTGGCTCTGTGTGCCTCGGTCGTATGCAGTCCTGATTGTGGCGCTCACCTGCACGGCGCCTAACACGCATACGACCATCATTGGCACCAAGGCAGAAGTGACTCTCATCGCTGAAGACGACACGTCTCCATTCGTCCCACCATTCACGCCTGTCGCGACACCACTGGAGGCGGGCTGCATGATGTTGGGGCATGAGTGGAAGACGGCCTAACAGTGTGCGGGACCGTAGCCCAGCTTGATGGGGACGGTTGCGAATGGTCCTCGCCAATACCCCAGGAGCAACAGTGTCCCTAATTTGCTGGGAAGTGGT
Organism: Schistocerca piceifrons; assembly: GCF_021461385.2. Taxonomy (NCBI): domain Eukaryota; kingdom Metazoa; phylum Arthropoda; class Insecta; order Orthoptera; family Acrididae; genus Schistocerca; species Schistocerca piceifrons. Next base: position 586,855,966 of record NC_060143.1, read on the forward strand.
GGTGCACCGCGTAGGATCCTACGGTCTTGGCGTGCATCCGTGCATCGCTGCGGTCCGGTCCCAGGTCAACGGGCACGTGCACCTTCCGCTGACCACTGGCGACAACATCGATGTACTGTGGAGACCTCACGCCCCACGTGTTGAGCAATTCGGCGGTATGTCCACCCGGCCTCCCGCATGCCCACTATACGTCCTCGCTCAAAGTCCGTCAACTGCACATACGGTTCACGTCCACGCTGTCGCGGCATGCTACCAGTGTTAAAGACTGCGATGGAGCTCCGTATGCCACGGCAAACTGGCTGACACTGACGGCGGCGGTGCACAAATGCTGCATAGCTAGCGCCATTTGACGGCCAACACCGTGGTTCCTGGTATGTCCGCTGTGCCGTGCGTGTGATCATTGCTTGTACAGCCCTCTCGCAGTGTCCGGAGCAAGTATGGTGGGTCTGACACACCGGTGTCAATGTGTTCTTTTTTCCATTTCCAGGAGTGTACATTATAACGTTTGCATCACCTTCAAGCGGTGTGTGAAAGGAGGTGCTTACCATTTACCAAATCATGGGTAAATGTAAGTGTCCTTACGTCAAGTCTGTGTAGTGTAACATCATGATAGATTCTCTGTTTGTGTTCTGACTGTTCATATGACTAAGTGTATTATACCTTAACAAATCCTTCCATGAGTAAATCACATATCTGCTCAGTACTTCTTTGATATCTCCATTTCTTAAGGATACCGTCTATACAAATGGAAAATATATCTCGCAGAGATTGTCTCTCTCATAATGTGTATTATATAATAACGTACCAGATTTCCTCTCACGAGTTCAACCATGAACTTCCTTCTACTTTAGTGAAGGTTAAACATCATGTATGTTGTGTATATATATCATTTCTTTCTATAAAACACAAATAAAGAACACAGTATTATAATTGACAGTAAAATATCTCTTTCTCGGTGTCCGTTGCTCGACGTCGGCTGCACGGGTGGTCACTGCTCTTTTGCACTCACCTTGCATAGCCTGAAAAGTCAAATGTTGTCGTCAACGTAGATGTAATTTTGTCATCTGTTTGCTTAAGTGGAGGTGTTGTACAAGTCGCAAAACGGCCTTAATAACTCTCCTATCTTTTGCTTCCTCAGGGTTTTCTGTTGTGTGTAAGTATAATAAAGGCTAACATGGCACTAAATTTCACTTTCGTAAAAAAATTTTATACAAATGTATTCACATGAGGGCTGTGTAGAAACTATATTTCAACTTAAGTTCCTTACAATATCATTCTCCTATCTGAATACGCGCTATAAATGTTTTCTTCCACACAGTGGCTTAACAAAACTTAACAAAAGGTTACTAAGTTAGACTTCTGAAATAAATTAAAGCTAATTTGTTTCCAAGTTACATTCTTATTACACTTCTTTCAACAGCTGTAATCATCATTATGTTCACTCTGCTTTTCTTGCATTCGTTCATTTTCAAGGGCACTGTAAATAGATTCACATTTAACATCTTGTACTCACATGTTATAACTCATCACAAATGTTTTCTTTCAAACTGAAATTCTTATGTAATCTTAAAGATGTAGACTATTTACTCACTTCTCTATGTAGCACAATATTACCAAAACATTTGGCACTTCCATTCTCATAAAACTCCAATAACATTTTTCTCAAATAATCTCTTGTCTCCATCAACTACTTCACAGTAACTTACCTTCTTATATTAACTTAAATATTAACTCATTCATACTGATCATTCATTCTTACATCCTCATTCATTCTGCTACATACCTATGTCATTGCTGATCTCAATAGCTATTATCTCCTGTCATTAGAGTGCCTTGATATAACTAACTAATTGTTGATTCACCTTATAATTTACAATTAACAACAAATGTAACCTGCATAGATCTCATTCCTGTATGAATATCTTTTCTCATTCAGTAAGTGTACTCACCTGGGTTTACATTCTCTTCATAATTATGTGTACAAGTGTAACTGCAGTATATAATTTCCATAAATTAACGTTTGTGTTCTTAGGTTGTATAACTTAATGTTCGTGTATTCAATACAAATATTTCCGATCTCGTTTTCACAGCATCTTGCTCATGTTACAATTAGTTGTCATTATATTATATTGTTTTAGTGCACAAAGGGTTTCAAATGTCTGTGGGGATGCAGCCCCCTCGGCTTGTGAGATAACAGGTATTCTAGGGAGTAACAACCTGGGTGAGGTATGCTTGCTATTCTGAAAGGACCTGAATATAATAGCTGCCATTTTCTGTTCAGTTGTTTTAATTTTGTAGACTTGAGATGTGAACGCAAAAGAACAAGGTCATCAACCTGATAGGTTTGTGTATTTGTAACATGTTTGTCATACTTCTCTTTCCTGATCTTGGCTTTATTGCACAACATAGTGTATGCCTGTCTTACTTCTCTTCCAAAGTTGTATGTGTTGTGGATGCGGTTAGCTTTGGAATGGGCATAGCTCACTTGTTCTGTTCAGGTTTGTTTAATAATAATTCCTGTGGTGGGTATCCTGTTGAGGCATGAGGCAAATTGTTTACTATCTGCTCAAAGGGTGCTAAAAATTCAATCCACTGTGTGTGTTTGCGAGGTGAATGTATTCTCATGAATTGACCAAACTCTCTAAAAATCAGTTCTACTGGTTTCCCTTCCGGGTGAAATGCTGATTTAAGAATATGTTTGATGTTATGTTTGGCAACAAAAGATTTCCATTTTCTTCCCGTAAAATAGGGTGCATTATCCATGATAATGCTGTGGTGTTTGCCAAACCTTGTAAAGTAGCTGTTAGTCAAACGTCTAGCTATAGCAGATGCGTTGACAGTACGGATAACATACAATTTTAAGTATTTTGAGAAGACATCAAGTACAGCAACGATGTACTTCAGACCTCCACGAGCTCTGGGATAAGGCCCGGCGATATCCAATGATACTAATTCCAAAGGTGGGGTTGGTACAATAGGATGTAATTAATTCAAAGATGATCGGTTGGAAAATTTGGCTTTTTGGCAGATGATGCGTTTACGAACAATTTGCAACACTCTCTGACGCAGATTTGGAAAATAACAATACTGTACTATTTTATCAGTGCATTTGGTGACTCCGTAGTGCCCCCAAGTTTTGTGTGTGAACAGAATAAAATCGTCAACATGTGCATCTGGTAGACAAACACACCAATGGTGCGAGTCTTGGGTACGCCTATGAAAAAGTACATTTTTGTGTATTGTGTAATATTTTTGCAAGTGGGAAGAAGGATCTGTACGTAATTTCTTTTTGATGTTTGACCATCTGGGGTCGCTGCCCTGCAGTGAAGCAAAGGTCTTGCACATATTGCGGTAGTATGTACCATCGTACATAAGTAAGATGTTAAAGTCTGATGTTTGCTCGGAAAGGTCCGAAAAATCCTGTATGCCTTGGGGCAAACGGGACAGGGCATCGGCTACTACATTTGATTTACCTTTAATGTAAATAATTTCGAAGCTGTATTGTTGGAGTGAAAGGCACCACCAGGTGAGCCGCGAATGAAGCAATTTGCATGATAGCAAGAAAGAAAGGGCTTGATGGTCTGTGTATATGCGAGTATGTTTACCCCAAAGAAAGTAGCGAAACTTACGGAATGCCCAAATAATGGCAAGAGCCTCCCGCTCCGTCACCGAGTACGACCTCTCGCACTTCGTGAGCGTGCGGCTCGCAAAACTTATCGGTTTGATGACAGATTGTCTTGATTCGGATTGAATTTGAAATAGAAAAGCTCCAAGGCCATATGATGACGAATCCGTGGCTAGGCAAAAATCTGACGTCATGTCAGGGTGGCAGAGGAGGGGTGCGTTCACCAATGCATCTTTAATAGCCTGAAAATCAGCTTGGCAAAACTCTGTCGATCTCCAAATTGCGTTCTTTTTCAGTAGAGTTAGCAGGTGAGAGCTGTCCAGAAGCTGTTGTAAACAAACTTCCGAAAGAAAGAAGATAATCCTAAGAATGCTTTCAACTGTTTGCGGTTTTGTGGAGGAGGGAAATTACGAATAGTATCAATCTTCTTAGAATCGGGACGAATGCCTTCCGGCGAGACTATATGGCCAAAAAACTTGATTTCACTCCTTCCTACTTGGGACTTTGAAAGATTCACTGTGACTCCAGCTTGTGAAAATTTAAATAAAATTTGCTGTAACAGATCAATATGTCTCTCCCACGTATTTGTTGCCACGACAATGTCATCAACGTACGCCGTGACGTGTGACAACAAACACGGGCCGAGAACGGCGTCAAGCGCCTCGATGAACACGCCCGCACTTACACGCAAACCAAAAGGCAACACATAAAACTGATAACTGCGTCCTTCACAAAGGAAAGCAGTGTTTTTACGACTGTCATTGTGAAGGGACACCTGCCAGTACGATAAGCGGAGGTCAATATCAGTTAGGTATCGTACATTATAAAATTTTAGCAACTGTTCGTCCAAGTTGACGGGTCTTGTGTTAACAGATATAATAATTTTGTTGATTTCACGTGCGTCTAGCACCAATCTGTCATTGCCATCTTGCTTGCCTACTGCCAGGATAGGACTGCAATAAGGGGAATGTGATTTTTCTATGACACCTCAGGTCAACATACGCTCGATTTCACGTAAAACTGCAGGTTTCTTCGCCCATGAAATATTACAATGTGTCCTACAACAAGTCTTATGTGGCTTAACATCCATTTTGTAGCTATAACCTCTGATTACACCAGGCCTCTCACTGAAAACTTGTGCATAATAACATAATAATTTGTACAATTCTTCTTGCCGTTGTTTCGTTAAATAGATTCGACACATTTCTGATACAATAAATCCTGCTCAGTTTCCTGATAGTCTGAATCTTCAATCTACATACACTAACTATGGTAGGATATACCAATTGAAATTGACTTACTTCGTAATGTTTTTGTCGTGGTTCAATCGTCTTGTTAAGTTCAACATTGATTAGTGGTTCTCCTACAGATAATTGACATATGCCATTACTTAAATCTATGATTGCTTTGTGTTCATTCAACAAATCCATCCCTAGGATGCAGTGTACAATAAGCTTGTCTACAATCAGAAAATTACACCTGAACTGTGTATTGGAAAATGTGAAGTTAACAAGGGCTTGCATGCGTATGTTCTTATTTAGTACCTGTGGCACTAACCAAGTGGCAATTCTGTGCGGATAAAGGAGGTATGTTTATAATTTGTTTCAATTCATTATAGAATGAGGTTGTCATCACACTTGCAGCAGCACAAGTATCGAATAAAATTTGTTCATCATAATCGTTAAACTTAACCCATGCCATAGCTTGTATGAATTCTTTAACACAACTGTCTGATTTACTGTTTTTCTCGTCGGTTAATTCCTGTTCTGCTGTCATTTTGTTATCGTACCTGAGGAAACAAACCGTCTCAACCGTTGCGTTCTTACAACACCTCACGACCGAAGCACGAGCGCTTACCTCGGTCGTCGACTGTTTTCCGTCGTCTGCTGTGTTTGGCTGGGTTCACTGACCAGCTCCACTATATTTACATCCCGGCCGGTTGGCGCCCACGCGTCAGCTGATGGCGCGCCTCAATTGTTATTGCTACTTCGTGGCGGGGAGTGCATAACTATACTGGGGAACGGCGGCGGATTCCGTGGAGGGTTATGATTTGTAATGCATGAATTTTGTGTGTTCCACATATTCTGTTGGTGATTGTTGGGATTGTTGTTGTTTTGGTGGTAATTATGTCTGTTATATGTCATGTTTCTGTCAAAGTAGCCCGGGTTGTACCGGTTGTTCTCACATCTGCTATTGCGGTTGTTGTTGTACTGTCTGTGTTTTTCATTTTGCATGTAGTTACCATTTTGATATGGGTGATAATTATTGTTGTTATTACTATTATTCCACGAATTTCTGCGGTTGTTCCTACCGTCATACAAGTTTCCATTTGAATATGTTTCGCGCGCAGGCATCGTATTGTGTCGCGGCGCGGACGGATGGTTCCACCAACCACCGTCACTACGGTTCCTTTGGGTTGGGTGCTGATTTTGGTTACTAATATGAGTAAAATTTGAATGGCGTGAATCGCCTCTGTAAACTACGTCCATTTGATCTAAGAAGTTTTAGAAAGTCTTAATGTCATTCTCCGGTACTCCTATTAATCTGTCTCGGTGGCTCTTTAAAGTGTCAATTATCGCTGGCAAGTCAGCTGGTTTGGACCAGTACAGTGTCTTGTCTAGGTACCTCTCAAAGTATTGTCTTAATGTCTCTTTTTTAGGGTCATAGGTCTCGGGGTTGCACACTTCTCTCTTTAGACTCTGTTGCTCATTCTCGGACCAGAATTCGTCCAAGAAGGCTTGTTCGAACTGTTCAAACATAGGGCACCGCCATTTCATAGCGGCACCCCTCTTAGCTGCCCGTCCTCTCATGAGATTGGTGACGTATCTGATTTTATCGACTTCTGACCAACTACATGAAAAAACACCGTCAAATGATCTAATAAACACAATAGTGCGGACTTTGTGCTTGTCCTCACTGGAAAATGTCTGGAAATACCCATGCCTTATGAACGTGTCATCGGCCATGCCGGTTGGCATAACTGTATTGACGTGGTTTGTGTCACTTGCTACTCTAGGTGTCATACCGTAATATTGCTCATTTAGTGGAAAAGAAAGCGGCACATTCTAATTTTGATTTGAAATAGGTGATTCCACAATAGATGTTCTGTCTGGGTCATTAGCCATTGTTTTAGCTGTTTTGTCGTTCCCTGACGATGCGTCGTAATTTTGTCACTTCATCTTCTATGTGTTTTATCTCGTCTTTAACATGTGTCTTTGTTCTTGAAAGTATGTCCTGTGTAATTGTTTCAAGTTTTTTGTCCAGATAGTCATCACACAATTTACATTCATGTACAATTCTTTCGGCCATGTTGATGTCGTTGTTTAGTGACGCGAGGTCCACTCAGTCTTCTAATTTTTCTATCTTTTCTTTGAGGTGCGTTTGTTCAAGAACTACCATTGTGAGCTGTTGGGTAATATTTCCCACTTCTTCAGTCAGCTTTTCTTGGGTGGAGCTAGCTGAAGTGTGGGCCAGAGCTAACTCTTCCACACGGGTGCACATTAACTATTTGAGTTAACTGATTCTCACATCGGGTGATATTGTTTTTTGTTTCATGTGTGAATGTAACCAAAGTTTCTTCCTGTTTAGTGACTCGGTCAGACAATGTCTCAAATCGCTGGCTCAGCTGTTGAGTGGTGTTATTTAGTTCTGTCATCTGTTTTGTCGTTCGTTCAAAATTTTCGGTCATAGTACGGTTTAATACGTCAAATTTTTCGTCGCTTTTATCTAGCCTTTGTTTAAAGTCCTGACCAAGTGCATCCAGTTTTGCGTCAATTTTCTGACTAACATCTCGTTTCATGTCCACAAATAACTTTAATAGTCGGTCCAGTTTGTCAGCCTCCTGTGTCCGATTTGTGTCACGTTGCTGAATTTGTCTCATATTCGGTTCTGACACTGATGTTAACAATGGCGCTGACTGTCTAGTCTCGGGTCCGTTCCACATTTCGTCATTTAAAGTCGCCATCTGTGCATTATCACAAATGTTGCGAGTTTGAGGCAAAATCATTGCATTGATCTGTGAACTCGTCCATGGAGGGAAACGCGGTCTTTCTTGTTGGTTGAACGATGAATCTGGTTCACTTAACTCATCTGCCGAAACTATCTCGACCTTACTGCGTTCCATTGTAATAGGATGTATAATCATAAGTCAAAAAGGGAATAATATAAGTCTGATTAATAAAGATTTGACTCAAATTTAGGTTGAAATATTTTCTCGTCAATGTAAATGATTGCTCTATTGCCAACAATGGTTGAGAAAGATGCAGCAGGGCGGACAAAATGTTTCGTAACAAATGACTGTTTGGCGGTCAAATTCACCATCTTCATATGCTACAACAATACTATAATTACCACAAACTACAACAGAGATAGATAATTTTGAAAAAATCTAGAAGAAAACTTCAGGATGTGTGGAAAGGGAAAAATGGATTCTGCAGTTGGCTATCGACTGTTTGAATGAAACATAAGTGTGGGACTCACCATTAAATTTTCTGTCCTGCAGCCGCTGGTCAATCACTTCTGCGTAAATCGTATTCGTCAAAATATGAATTTTCTTAATACATCTCCATCGGATAATCACCAAAAGGTCTCAAAATAACAGTTTTGCAACAATATATGCCATGGAAAGAAAAACAGACTGAATTAGTTACAAAATTTCTTTACAATATTGTTGTATAATCATTTGCTTAGGTACAATAAAGTTGGTCTTTTGGTTACCCTTTAAACTTCAGGATTTTTGATTATTCTCTGTTGGGAAAAAATACAAATTAAAGTTTCAAATTTGCTCAAAAACGACACATACGACGACACATCGGAAAATTGCGTCCTGTCGCGGGAGCCAGTTGTAGTGGTTAAAGACGAGGTCGAAAATGTGGGAAGAAATGGTGAATAAAAAGGGGGGTTTAAAATTGTTAATGACCGTGAAAAAGGGAAAGAATGAAATGGAAATCGGACTTCGTATTACACAAAAGTTATCGGACTTTGTGATTCGGAAAAGCTATTGTTGGAGTGGTCCTTGTGGCATTTCTGAGCAATAGTCAAACCAATTCCCACTACAATAATTATTTGAAAAAGAACAGAGAATAACAAAATGTGATTAACAGGGGGAAATGGCGTAGATAAGAGTTAATCCTTTACCATGTTAACATGTCTTCTTTCGTGCGGCGTCCAGGTCTTCAAAAATCTCCTACTTCATTTCTGCGTGAAAAGTAGTAGCTGCTCCAAAATCTTGCAATCGACCAGGAATCACTAATTTATACAAATAAAAATTATCTTGAGATTAAATGCAATGCATTTTATGTTGCTGCTTCCATCCTCTGAATTTCATACAAATTTCCACAATACGTCTGCACATCAATAAGTTGTTTTTCGTCTTAATCAGACCAAGACTAGCTAATAAGTTTTGGCGTCTGCATTAAGCTTCCGCTCTCGAGAGACAGAAGACAGATGGATAGCAAAAAGAGTTACATTTTTAGTACTTTCCTTTTCTTATATATTTTCTCTGCTGCCGAGCGCTAATACAGCAGTGACAGTATAATTTATATCTGAGGGAACGCATGTAGCGCGGCGAAATTGGAAGTCCCGCTACACGGTCGAGGAAATGGTTGGTATCTTTTATATAGGAGGATAGGTTCTGGGTGATAGGTTTAAGGTGTTGGTCTATGAGAGCAGAGATTCTCTCATTGGAGCCACAGTAACCGGCCACAATGGGGCGTCCTGGGTGACTGGGTTTATGGACTTTAGGAAGCATGTAGAAGGTGGGAGTGCGGGGAGTGGTAGGGGTCAGTAGAGAGATGGGCTCTGGGGAGAGGTTCTGGGATGGGCCTAAGGATTTGAGTAGTGACTGGAGATCCTGCTGGATTGCTGGAATGGGATCACTGTGGCTTGGTTTGTAGGTGGAAGTATCTGACAGCTGACGGAGTCCTTCTGCCACATAATCATTGTGGTTCAAAACCACGGTGACGGAGCCTTTGTCTGCAGGCAGGATTATAAGATTGGGATCAGTTTTTAGATGGTGGACTGCAGTTCTTTCTGTGGATGTAGAGTTAGTATGCACGTTGAGGGATTTGGGGAATGACGGTGAGGCAAGGTTCGAGGATACGAAATTCTGGGACCAGTTAAAGACCTTCTCTCCTTCTCCCAGTCCCTACAGTGGAAACACTTTTTCGCCACCAACCCAACCAATCAGACTCAACCAAAGACCAACATTGAACCTTGCTTAACTCAGTTCACTCATCCATTCAACCGTGATCCACCCCCACTACCTCCAAACCACCCCATGTTAACTTTCCAGAATTTCTTATCCTCGAACCTTGCCTCACCATGATTCCCCAAATCCCTCAACAAGTATACTAACCTTACATCCACAGAAAGAACTGCAGTCCACCATCTAAAAACTGATCCCGATCTTATAATCCTACCTGCAGACAAAGGCTCCGTCACCGTGGTTTTGAACCACAATGATTATATGGCAGAAGGACTCCGTCAGCTGTCAGATACTTCCACCTACAAACCAAGCCACAGTGATCCCATTCCAGCAATCCAGCAGGATCTCCAGTCACTACTCAAATTCTTAGGCCCATCCCAGAACCTCTCCCCAGAGCCCATCTCTCTACTGATCCCTACCACTCCCCGCACTCCCACCTTCTACATGCTTCCTAAAGTCCATAAACCCAGTCACCCAGGATGCCCCATTGTGGCCGGTTACTGTGGCTCCAATGAGAGAATCTCTGCTCTCGTAGACCAACACCTTAAACCTATCACCCGGAACCTATCCTCCTATATAAAAGATACCAACCATTTCCTCGACCAACTCTCCACAGTTGCTCTCCCTTTACCACACAGTACCCTGCTCATCACTATTGATGCCACCTCCCTGTACACCAACATTCCTAATGCCCATGGCCTTACTGCTGTCAAACACTACCTTTCCAGACGTCCTATGGATTCCAAACCAACAACCTCCTTCCTAGTCTCAATGGTCAACTATATCCTTACCCATAATTACTTCTCCTTTGAAGGCATTACGTACAAACAAATCCACGGTACGGCTATGGGCACCCGCATGGCACCATCCTATGCTAATCTATTCATGGGCCATCTAGAGGAATCCTTCCTAAAAACCCAGATGAAATTAAGTCCTCTGAAGATATTTTAGACTAATTACGAGTCTAAAAGTGTTACACAAGGGTGCCCATACCTGGAGGTAAGGGGTGGCTGCACCTACCTCTCCCTCCCCCTTTAGTTTTCATGGAAAGGAGAAAATGTAGCGAAATCAGGTACTTTTCTTTCAAAATCATCATTTAAGGTTTTAACAGGATTCAGATTGGATCTTCTTTATGGCAACTCAAAAGTCGAGATTCATCTTCAAAGATATTCAAAATACTCCATACCCACAGGTCCAGCCCCTCCCTCCCCAATCCCTTCAAACTATTGTATGCAAGCCCTTGGTATTATGGAACGTTGTAATGCAAAACTGAGTATTGGGTACATAGTGTACAGTTGTATTAATAAACTACAAAGTCAACAGCATATTCCAGCCAAATTTTATATTTTTCAGTGTGTTCATGTAATGTCAAGTTAAAGAAAGTGCTTTCAAAGAAATTCATGTTAAAAATAGGAGTCAGATGATTTCAAAAATAATGACAATTTATGTACACCATAACATTAAAGACTTCATGGGAGTATATGTTCAGTTGTATACAATGTGTCTGGTGAACACAGAGCCTTCAAAAAATTTTGATTTCCAGAACCATATTTATCCTGTAACTAGTCTGTAAATCTTTCAAGATATCTTCTACTGTCATGTGATCCTTCTTCAGTAGATATTCATGGACATATAGTAAAATATTACAAATGTACTCTCACAGCACTATTAATGAGCAGTTTGCTTATTGCTGTGTTTGACAAAAAGTCATGTACGGTTTTAAATGCAGGTTGCAATTGGTTGGTTAAAATAAAGAAATTTTGCAACATGATTACACTAAAGAGATTTTGCACTATTATTTATATTATAAAATTTCTTTTTCATTATTTTATGTTTCTTTCCTATTCTCTTAAAGCACATCAACAGTTTGCTGGATGCAGCACCTATTTAGTTGCCTGGCCTAAAATTGGCATAAAAACACATAGAATGATTACAAATGAGCATTCACCATTAAAACCGTAATATAGCTAACAGTTAGTAATCTGAAGTAGTACACATAACAAGCAAACTGGCCACTCTAAGCTGCACCCAAATTAGTGAACGTGGCAATTAGTACCTCAGTTAGCCAGGCACCAGTTCGCCACTTACAACTACGTCAACTGGCCTTTATAGCAAATCATGTCTGCTCTTACAGGCACTAGCCGTCACTTAAGCTAGGTTTCAGTTCGAGGTGGGGACCTAACCCCTTTAAAACTAAATAGGCACTAGCCATAACTTAAGGTCAAATGCCCTATAATAGTAAGGTACACATTACACTCACCACCAGGTGAGTATAATTCTTGGTGTAGGACTTTAAAATCGAAACATAAGGTCTGCCACTGAAAGACGAGAATGACAGTGGCAACAAACACACCTCTGCTGCTCCCTAGTACAACATGAGGTCAACTAGATAACTGTGGAGATGTCCATAACAAGCAACATGGACAAGCATAACATGTGTTTATAAAATGAGCCACAAGGCCATTATATTTTTAAAAGCAGTCAAAAAGTGCAACCACAATTCTGAGACCACACATGTATCAGAGACAAGTCATCCCCAATTCATAATGGGAACACATGAAACCAATACTAGTATAGCGCCGATGATGTCAACACCAGCCAGCATCGATCTGAGTATCGTCTTTGAACTAAGCTAAGCATTAAACCCCCCCCCCCCCCCTCCCCCCCGTGAACCGTGGACCTTGCCGTTGGTGGCGAGGCCTGCGTGCCTCAATGATACAGATAGCCGTAGCGTAGGTTCAACCACAACAGAGGGTTATCTGTTGAGAGGCCAGACAAACGTGTGGTTCCTGAAGAGGGTAAGCAGCATTTTCAGTAGTTGCAGGGGCAACAGTCTGGATGATTGACTGATCTGGCCTTGTAACACTGACCAAAATGGCCTTGCTGTTCTGGTACTGCAAACAGCTGAAAGCAAGGGGAAACTACAGCCATAATTTTTCCCGAGGGCATGCAGCTTTACTGTATGATTAAATGATGATGGCATCCTCTTGGGTAAAATATTCCGGAGGTAAAATAGTCCCCAATTCGAATCTCCGGGCGGGGACTACTCAAGAGGAAGTTGTTATCAGGAGAAAGAAAACTGGCGTTCTACGGATCGGAGCGTGGAATATCAGATCCCTTAATCAAGCAGGTAGGTTAGAAAATTTATAAAGGGAAATGGGTAGGTTAAAGTTAGATATAGCGGGAATTAGTGAAGTTTGGTGGCAGGAGGAACAAGACTTTTGGCCAGGTGAATACAAGGTTATAAATACAAAATCAAATAGGGATAATGCAGGAGTAAGTTTAATAATGAATAAAAAAATTGGAGTATGGGTAAGCTACTACAAACAGCATAGTGAATGTATTATTGGGGACAAGATTGACATGAAGCCCACACCTACTACAGTAGTACAAGTTTATATGCCAACTAGCTCTGCAGATGACAAAGAAATTGATGAAATGTATGATGAGATGAAAGAAATTATTCAGGTAGTGAAGGGAGACGAAAATTTAATAGTCATGGGAGACTGGAATTCAAGAGTAGGCGAAGGGAAAGAAGGAAACATAGTAGGTGAATATGGATTGGGGCTAAGAAATGAAAGAGGAAGGCGCCTGGTAGAATTTTGCGCAGAGCATAACATAATCATAGCTAACACTTGCTTTAAAAATCATGAAAGAAGGTTGTATACATGGAAGAGCCCTGGAGATACTAAAAGGTATCAGATAGATTATGTAATGGTAAGACAGAGATTTAGGAACCAGGTTTTAAATTGTAAGAACTTTCCAGAGCAGATGTGGACTCTGACCACAATCTATTGGTTATGAACTGTAGATTGAAACTGAAGAAACTGCAAAAAGGTGGGAATATAAGGAGATGGGACCTGGATAAACTGAAAGAACCAGAGGTTGTGCAGAGTTTCAGGGAGAGCATAAGGGAACAATTGACAAGAATGGGGCAAAGAAATACAGTAGAAGAAGCTTTGAGGGATGAAATAGTGAAGGCAGCAGAGGATCAAATAAGTAAAAAGACGAGGGCTAGTAGAAACCCTTGAGTAACAGAAGAAATATTGAATTTAATTGATGAAAGGAGAAAATATAAAAATGCGGTAAATGAAGCAGCATAAAGGAATACAAACGTCTCAAAAATGATATCAACAGGCAGTACAAAATGTCTAAGCAGGGATGGCTAGAGGACAAATGTAAGGATGTAGAGGCTTATCTCACTAGGTGTAAGATAGATACTGCCTACAGAAAAATTAAAGAGACCTTTGGAGAAAGGAGAACCACTTTCATGAATATCAAGAGCTTTGATGGAAACCCAGTTCTAAGCAAAGAAGGGAAAGCAGAAGGGTCGAAGGAGTATATAGAGGGTCTATGCAAGGGCGATTTACTTGAGGACAATATTATGGAAATGGAAGGGAATATAGATGAAGATGAAATGGGAGATATGATACTGCATGAAGAGTTTGACAGAGCACTGAAAGACCTGAGTCGAAACAAGGCCCTGGGAGTAGACAACATTCCATTAGAACTACTGACAGCCCTGGGAGAGCCAGTCCTGACAAAACTCTACCATCTGGTGAGCAAGATGTACGAGACAGGCGAAATACCCTCAGACTTCAAGAAGAATATAATAATTCCAATCCCAAAGAAAGCAGGTGTTGACAGATGTGAAAATTACTGAACTATCAGTTTAATAAGTCACAGATGCAAAATACTAATGCAAATTCTTTACAGACGAATGGAAAAACTGATAGAAGCCGACCTTGGGGAAGATCAGTTTGGATTCCGTAGAAATGTTGGAGCACGTGAGGCAATACTGACCCTACGACTTATCTTAGAAGAAAGATTAAGGAAAGGCAAACCTACGTTTCTAGCATTTGTAGACTTAGAGAAAGCTTTTAACGATGTTGATTAGAATACTCTCTTTCAAAATGTGAAAGTGGCAGGGGTAAAATACAGGGAGAGAAAGGCTATTTACAATTTGTACAGAAATCAGATGGCAGTTATAAGAGTCAAGGGACATGAAAGGGATGCAGTGGTTGGGAAGGGAGTGAGACAGGGTTGTAGCCTATCCCCGATGTTATTCAATCTGTATATTGAGCAAGCAGTAAAGGAAACAAAAGAAAAGTTCGGAGTAGGTATTAAAATCCATGGAGAAGAAATAAAAATTTTAAGGTTCGCCGATGACATTGTAATTCTGTCAGAGACAGCAAAGGACTTGGAAGAGCAGTTGAATGGAATGGACAGTGTCTTGAAATGAGGGTATAAGATGAACATCAACAAAAACAAAATGAAGATAATGGAATGTAGTCGAATTAAGTCGGGTGATGCTGAGGGAATTAGAATAGGAAATGAGACACGTAAGGTAGTAAAGGAGTTTTGCTGTTTGGGGAGCAAAATAACTGATGATGGTCAAAGTAGAGAGGATATAAAAGGTAGACTGGCAATGGCAAGGAAAACGTTTCTGAAGAATAGAAATTTGTTAACATTGAGTATAGATTTAAATGTCAGGAAGTTGTTTCTGAAAGTATATGTATGGAGTGTAGCCATGTATGGAAGTGAAACATGGACGATAAATAGTTCAGACAAGAAGAGAATAAAAGCTTTTGAAATGCGGTGCTACAGAAGAATGCTGAATATTAGATGGGTAGATCACGTAACTAATGAGGAGGTATTGAATAGAATTGGGGAGAAGAGGAGCTTGTGGCACAGCTCGACTAGAAGAAGGGATTGGTTGGTAGGACATGTTCTGAAACTTTGAGGGATCACCAATTTAGTATTGGAGGGCAGCGTGGAGAGTAAAAATCATAGAGGGAGACCAAGAGATGAATACACTAAGCAGATTCAGAAGGATGTAGGCTGCAGTAGGTACTGGGAGATGAAGAAGCTTGCACAGGATAGAGTAGCATGGAGAGCTGCATCAAACCAGCCTCAAGACTGAAGACCACAACAACAACAACAAGCATTATCTTTGAACAGTTCCGTCATGTCAGTTCTTTGAGAGCCTTTGGTGTGTTTAGGTGAATAAATGAACTACTGCAAAATGGGATTGTTGTTTGGTGTAATCCACCCAAACATCCCCCTCACTGGTGACCCCGAGTTGTAACGTCTTTCGTTTTCACCGTGTATTACATCGACACAGCATTCGAACAATGACTTCGGCCCAGCTAACGCCGAATTTTGTTATCAACATGCATCATGTTGTGGGCGATGTACACCCACCAGGACTGCAACACGATGCCTCTCAGTTGACGATTACGCCGATTTCGCCTGACGTTTTCGAGCCTCGCAACAATAAGTGAGGTTAGGAGTGTGCATGACTCTGGCTATCAGACGCCTTTGTTCCCACCCTCATTGACGGTGCAGTTACCTCTTACAGATCTCCGTGCAGTAGGGGACCAATGCCAATTTCTGCAAATGCTTTGTTGGACAACCTACCACCCCCAGCACAATCATTTACCATGCGGCAATCCGTCCAGTACCACGCGGATTCCTGCCACATGGTCGGAACTGCTTCATCCACAGGTCAACCTCCTCAGCATCTGACCACGCCCGCACCTGCCTCGGTTCAGCATCAGCACATGCCTTCCTGCTTCGATACCTTGGCCTACAAGAGGAACAATAACTTGTTATCTGTGCCTGACCTCCATCTCCATCCCACTGCTACACCTCAGTGTTTTATGCCACAGCATTCACCTTATCTGCATACCATTTTGAGTGGAGTGACTATTAACAGTGAACATTCACACATTCCATCCCACGTTTGACATAATTTCCCACACTGTGCTTCTGGACAGCCTGCACCTCCGCAGTCTCCGTGCAGCACAGGTGGGCTTGGCTCTGATCATACGTTGAGCTTTCCATGGACTAACATGCATTCTCAAATTTTGAACTTTTTCTCACCTGTCGCCCCTGCGCCGGATCCAGTTGAGCTTCCGCTACCATTCTTGGCACATCTCGGTGCCTCATCCGTGTCGGTCCTCCACGACGCGTCAATCTGAGCACACCCACAATGTGTTGAGCTTCCGCAACCGCAATCAACACATTACGGTGTCTCACCCATGTCGGCCTTTCGCGTCGCGACGGATCGCGCTCAACCACAACGTGTCACCTTCACGCTGCCACCCGACCAGCCATTGTCGCCACATCCCCTGGAGGCACACTCTCCTGGAATACTACAGCAACAACAGCTCGTTTCAGACAGTGGCCCGACGAACTCAACTCAACCTGTTCTTCTGAACATTCTACAACACTTACCGACGCTGCCACCGTTTAATCCCAACAGAGCAACAACCTAGTTCAAAATTGTGGACGAAGTGTTTGACCATTACAAACTCGATGAGTTAACCTGATTTCTGTGTCTCATCACCCACCTGCACGACCAGGAGGACTTGACTGCTGACCTGGTCGATGCCCCAGAATCAGCTACCCAGTGCACTCTAGCCAAAAAGACAGTTCTGCGTCGGCTTGCACGCTCAACTGAGGCAGCAATATGGCAAGTGCTCCACGTTGAGCAACTGGGCAACGACAAACCTTCCCAGTGCCTACAGGCCCTGGTCAGCAATGACCTATTCTCTGACACAGCTCTCCTCGCCATCTGATCAGATAAACTACCTCCTCACATCTGCTTTGCTCTGGCTCAATGGTCTCCTGAACCTGTTGAGCAAAGAATGACAATTTCTGACAAGCTACACGATGCCTCACTGCTCTATTTCGCAAGCCACTGCCTACCTGACAAGTCTTAGGTTCAGGCTCATCGCCCTGTGGCCGGACGCGGCCGGGGCCGTACTCTGCCGACCGTTCCGCTCGCTCCGAGAAGCAGTAAACAAGCAACTGGGATGTCACCGGCTCCACCCATGGTCACACCCCCCTCCTACAACTGAACCTGCTGTGGCCACCAAACCTTGGCCACCGCCACTGGCAACGAACTTTCCACAGGAAATACAACCGCTCTACCCATACTGTTACTTCCATACATGGTTTGACGATGGGGCACGGAACTGTAGACCACCCTGTTACTTCCCAAACGCCTCCTGCGCACGTATGACAGCTCCCTCCAGTGCTCCATTCTGTCCAGGAACAACTGGGTAATTGCAGACAACATTACATTAAAGACATTTCGTTGTGATATCTTTTCCTAGTGGACACAGGCGCCGATGTTTCGTTGCTACCTACGTCCTTAGCATCGTCGAACATCCACCCTCATTGTACTTTACTGCAGGCTGTGAATTCAACTAAACTACAATGCTCAGGTTCAACTTCCCACGTTGTCTTACTCTCTGCAAACTGCAAACTCGAGTGGACTTTCTTAGTGTGCTAAATTGATGAACCTATACTAGGCATTGACTTCTTGCAACACCGCAAACTTTCACCGGACCTAGTGCGAAACACTGTGTTTCATCACCCACCCAAGACTCACTTCCCCTGTGCTCCTTTGAGCAACCCCCCCCCCCCCCCCCCCCCTGACACATCAGTCCGGGCTCATCTCATCCGTACATGCTCGTCTCTGTTGACGACATTACAAGAAGCAACGCACAAGTGCCTTGTCGAGCTTGAAAACATCACTCGCCTATGCAAGGAAAACTTCGATCTCTGCCTCTGGCTCCATGAAAATGTTGTGTACATAGTAATGCATAGTCAGCGAGTACACAACTTTCTCAATAGAGTGCACCCCCGTTAAGCACAACAGCACAGGAGCAGCACTCATCTGTCTCTGCACTACGTGATGACGCTGTCTTAGAGACGGACCAAATTCTGCTTCCGCCGATCCGCATATTAATATGTAACGCAGCCAATGAGATTGCTGCTAACGTAGAACCTTTTCTCCTTGTGGATCACACTTGCGCAGTGATACCTGAATGCGCGAGGTATTATAATGAGTGTACAGACCTCCGATTAATCAGTCTGCATTAGTCTATAGTCAAGTTTCAGTCTGCACCTAATAAGATTATCATATTCCTGTACATAGCCTTGAAGATAAATGTATAGACACTTTGTCAAGTATCAGAGATGTGTGAGAATAAGATTAATGTTCCAGGGCCAAAGGAACTATAGATTGTCAATTGTAAACAGCATCCAAAATCCAGTTACGTAATGTCTATGATTTTTATTATTTTAATAACTGTGTGTGAAAATTAATCAAGTTCTGTTTAAAGTTGGTCACCGTCAATCTTCTACTCTAAGCATGCAAGTGGCATTTCTACGTCTGACCTAACACGCCACGATAAGATCACGAGACATATTGCTGACAGTCGCCTACTTCGTTAGAGCGACAAGTCAAATAATCTGATGGTGTATGTACCGAAGGTCTTACAGTAGGCACACCACAGAAACTCAGCTCCAGCTCTTCGATGCAGCAAAGAAATTACAGACACTACAGCAAAGACAAAGCAAAGTCAGTAAGTGCGCCAAATCTGCTTGCAGTCCCAGTAATCGAGCCTCCATGTGTTTACCTCCCACTACCCCTCGCAACTGTGCTATCAAGACTTCCATAACATGTACTGACAGCTCCACAGAGCCACACCCTCCTAACACGGCAGCGTTTGACACCCGGCCGGACACAAGTGCGCATGCGCGACGAGCTTCATGGGTTCCCGAACTGACGGCTCCTATCCCGCCCCTCGGGGACAGCACCTCAAATTATGCTACTTCGGCTCCTGCAAGCCACCATGCGAGCGCCACTGACATCACACTGCACTCGTGCCAAGCATTTTGCCCGCGACCGTGGTGCCACAGGCCGTGCCCTCGGACAATGCACTCACTAACGGCCACCGAGCTATACCGAGTTCACCCAACCTTCACCCAGCCAGTGTGCCACTGCTTCGGGCCAGCGGCCATCTTGTCGCATTGACTCCTGGGACATTTTGCTGCCTTGGCTCCCGTCGGATCCGCCGAGTGGCTCCGAACACCACTATTACGCCTTGTCTGCCCCGTGGTGCCACAGGCTGCGCCCTCGGACAATGCACTCACTAACGGCCACCAAGCTATACCGAGTTCACCCGACCAGTGTGCCACTGCTTCGGGCCAGCGGCCATCTTGTCGCGTTGACTCCTGGGACATTTTGCTGCCTTGGCTCCCGTCGGATCCGCCGAGTGGCTCCGAACACCATGATTATGCTTTGTCTGCCCCACCTGACACACATTGTAAACAAACCGCCTCCCACGCCGCCGGCAACATTTCTGTTGTCACCAACGACATGGTTCACAAGCTTCGCCTCATGCCAGGTACCCCGATCTCCAGTAAACCACATTGACTTTGTCCCAAGCTCCTCTCCGACTTTAAAAATCGGATTTCTGAATTACTAAACTCCGGTGTCATTGAACCCTCTGCCAGTAGCTGGTCTACACCCATACATATGACACCCAAGAAAGACGGGGACGGGTCCTGGTGCATGTGCGGAGGCTACCATCATCTAAACGCACAAACAATTATGGACACCTACCCCATGCCCAACCTTGGGGACTTTACCAGTTCCCTTGCAGGTGCGACCACGTTCTCTGTCATTGTTTGCAAACGGGCCTACCAGCAGATCCCCATGGCACCTGAAAAAATCGAGAGGACAGCAATCACCACCCCAATTGGGTTATTTTGGTTTCAATTCATGTCCTTCGGTCTGAAAAACGCAACCCAGACCTGGCAACACTTAATCAAGGAAGTGCTATTCGACCTAAAATTCTGCTTTGCATATCTTGATGACATTCTTGTGTTCAGCTCCTCTGTCGAGGACAACATTTGACATGTGCAATCTGTTATGAACACTCTCGCTGCAGCAGCCATCGAGACCAACCACGACAAATTGCAGCTACATGAACCTGCTGTCACTTTTCTTGGTTTTCGGGTCTCCGCCCCATGAGAAAGTACAAACAATACTAAACCTACACAGACCTTCGTCATTCAAAGGGCTCCGGCGCTTTCTGGGGACGGTTAATTATTACCGCCGACGTCTACCTCGGGCTGCGGAGATTCAGGCTCCACTGACAGATGCCTTGCAGGCACCAATACTTCTGGATCTCGGCCCGTTCCATGGACCCCTGCTATGACTGACTCTTTCACTGCCCTCAAAAATCTTCTTGCCGAGGCCTGCACCATCGCCCATCCAGATCCCAATGCGCAGCTATTCATCACCACAGATGCAAGCGATACTGCCATCAGCACTGTCCTTAGCCAGACAATTGACGGCCAGACTTCGCCTCTGCAGTTCGTCTCGTGCAAGTTCACCAATGCACAACAGAAATATTCCGCATCTGATAGGGAGTTGCTCACAGTCTATGAAGCAATCAAGCATTTTAAGACTGACGTTGCGGGATGACCTTTCTATGTTTTAACGGACCACAAACCCCTGACTGCGGCCATTACAAACCCACCAGCTGACCCCTCCTCGCCGCTTCAGATACGTGGACTTCATATCTCAGTTCACCGCCAATGTCAGACACATAAAGGGTGCTGACAATATAGGTGCTGATTTCCTTTCACGAGTCAACGCCGTCCATTCACTGTTAGACCTCTCTGAACTGCCTAACCTCCAACCCGCCGACAAGGAGACAGAAAACCTGATTTCAGACTCTACCTCTTCACTACACTTCGTCCTCACCACCTTCCCTGGCATTTCTGGTGAGATCTGGTGCGACGACAGTACGAGCACGTTACGCCCCCTCATCCCAGCCACGCTCTGTCGAGCTTTCTTCAACGCACTGCATAATTTAGCGCACCCCACTGTTCATGTGTCCGGCTGCCTTGTAGCGGAGCACTTTGTGTGGAGAAATGTCAACAAGGACTGCCAGCAATGGGCACGCTCCTGCATCGCATGCCAATGCTGCAAAGTACACAAGCACATTTCACCCCTCCTCGGCCCTTTTTGATCCCTCCTGGGCATTTCCAGCGTATTCATATTGACATTGTCGGCCCTCTCCCCCCTCTAACAGCTTCCGTTATGTTCTCTCGTCTATCGACCGAACAACTCGCTGGGTCGAGGCTGTCCCCCTCCCCAATATTACGGCAGAAACTGTTGCTCGAGCTTTTGCCGAGTCATGGGTATCGCGTTTCGGATGTCCAGCTATCATCACGACTGACCAGGACAGACAATTTGAGTCGGCCCTGTTCAACGAGATTTGTATCATTTGCGGCATCCGGCGCATCCGTACCACAGCATATCACCCACAAAGTAACGGGTTAGTTGAGCGCTGGTACCGCACCTTCATGGCGGCTCTTCGATGCCACGACTCTCTATGGACGAAGGCCCTTCCCCTTGTGCTATACAGCCAGAACATTGTTCTCCCTGGCAAACTTGTGAACCCTTCCACTTCTCTTCCTCAGTCTGACTTACCTTCCTTCATGGACTGTGTCAGACGCCACTTCATCAACCTCCATATCCCTCTACCCGCCAGCCATTCCCGCCCCTAAGGTTCACGTAATGAAATCTCTGGACAATTGCGAGTACGTCATGCTCCGAGATGACACTGTCCGTGCTCCCCTCCAACCTCCATATACCGGCCCGTACTGAGTTTTCCAGTGCTCAGCCAACACCTATGACATCCAGATGAAAGGTTCAGCTGTCACAGTCTCTCTCAACAGACTTAAGCCTGCTCATGTCTAGCCTTCTTCTACCGCCCCCCCCCCCCCCCTCCTTCAGGCCACGAACACACCACTCCCTGTCGTGGCTCACGACACTCCGACCACTCCCTCCATGTCGGACTTACGCACTCAATTGAGTGACTTCCATCTCCAATTGTCGAGCTCTCCTCCGACCTCGCCCCTACTCCGGCCTCACGCACTCAGTCGAGTGACCACTGCTCCCCATGTCAAGCTTACCTACGATCAAACCATCGCTGCCGGGCCCTTCGCCGGTCCCTTCGACCTCTCCCCTGTCGCCTCCCTCACCCTGTCAAGGTTTCTCACGCCCCCATCTTGAACTTGCCCTCGCTCGAGGTGTTTGTGCCTGTCCCCCCGGACATAACCCATGACATCTGAACAATACTACGCGATTATACATGGTTCATCGTGTGTGTCCCTTCATCCAGCGCTCATGACACAACCCCTGCCATTCCCTGCCACCTGGTGAAATGTGCTCCCCTCTCACCCGACGTCGACCTGGACGTGCTTCGTGTGTTCGCCACGCCCACCAGAGACATCATCGTCGTCGCTCCATTCCACCCGCAAACCACTGGCCTGCCTCTCGCCGCACGACCAGCATGCCCAGTATGAGGCCTGGCTTGCTTCAACAACTTCCAGGTTTGGTGGCCAAACCTTCCTTCACGACATCTACCACACAGCTCCCTGACGATGCTGTCGAGCCGACTGTGGTCTGGCCCCCGCAGAGCACCCCTGCTGATGCCATAGTCATCCCCTCCACCCCCCCAGAGTCTCAAGAGTATTCCATACTTCTGTGCGGCGGGGGGGGGGGGGGGGGGGGGGGGGGGGGGGGTGGCGCTATGTGGCGCCGATGAGGTCGATACCAGCATTGATCTGAGTATCATCTTTGAACTAAGCTAGGCATTATCTTTGAGCAGTTCCGCCATTACAGTTCTTTGTGAGCCTTTGGTGTGTTTAGGTGAATAAATGAACTACTGCAAAATGGGAGTGTTGTTTGGAGTAACCGAGCCGAACATCCCCCTCACAAGGAAACATGATGGCAACACCTTTCAACATGCCAATATACTTACAAGTAATTTGTATATTGTAATTTATTTGTGTGAAAGTTGTACTTACTTGCATAGCATTTGGTAGTACAATACAACAGTATACAATCTAATTTTACTTTATAGTAGGAACTTAAGAATGTAGTTTAAATTATTTGGCATAATAATACTTTAGATTTTAGTTTCTACATTAGGCTAGTGTAGCAGTGCTCAATGAGCCACGATTTTAGAGGTTTTTTTGAATGTCTCTCCAGTTATTACCTTCAGTTCATTTGGCAGTGCATTGAAGTATTTTGCTCCATTATTATATGGACTGTTTGCTGTTTTTTCAGTCTTTTGTGTATCATATGGTAATTTTGTACTTGTATTGTGATCATGAATTTCTGCATTACAACATGTATATTTCTTATCTTCTACAGTTAATACCATTGTTTCAAACATATACATAGAATAGATAGTCAGAATTTTAAATTCTATAAACAATCCCTTACATGATGTTCTAGCATCTTTTTTGCCTAATATTCTGGAGGCTCTTTTCTGCAGTTTAAATACTCAGTCTACATGAGTTTTGGAAGCCCCGCCCCACAATGAAAGACCATACGCTAGAAATCGATGTATTAAACCAAAATACTTCATCCTCATTGTTTGGGTATTGACATATGGAGCTATTCTTCTTAAAACATATAGGGTAGATGATAGCTTCGCACATACATTGTCAATCTGTTGTGTCCATAGTAGTTTGCTATCTATGCAGATACCTAGGAATTTACACTCACTGCAGATTTTCCTTAAAATATTACTATCTTGAGAATCAATACAAGTTTGCAAATCACCAACACTGAAGGGGATTATATTTGTTTTTTGTAAGTTGACTTTTAGATTGTTATTTTCAGACTTTTCTTTTGCAATATCTACAAATTTCTTTACTTCTGTGCTGAGATTGAGAATATCATTTCCCCAACAAAGGCCTGAAGTGTCATCTGGGTATAGATTTTAATGAAGGTATCATTTGTTACTATCTTTGGGAAGTCATTAACATAACATATAGAAAGGAAGGGACCAATTATCGATCCCTGACGCTCACCAAATTTAATATTCCTGACCCTTGATGTATAACGTTTTACTGTTTCTCCATTATTTTGTGAGATTGAGGTACATTGTCTTTTGTTTTCTAAAATATGATGTGATGTGCAGTAGTTTTCCACTTATGCCATCTCTGGCCAGTTTTGACAGAAGTACCTTATGATCAACCCTATGAAAAGCCTTTGATAGGTCAGGAAAACTCCAGCTACTTGCATGCCTTCATCAATTTTGTCAAGAGCTTTCAGCATAGATTGAAGTGTTGCAGTCATGGTGCTACAACCACCTCTGAAACCATGCTGAAAATCTCCCAGGATGTTGTGCTTATTATAATGCTCTAACATATATTTCAGAATTATTTTTTCAATTAACTTGATAAAAATGGAAGTTAAAGCAAGTGGTCTGTAATTTTCTACTAGTTGTTTATCACCGTTTTTGTAGAGAGTTTTAACAATGGCTAACTTACAGGGAACATTCCTTCTTGTAAGACACTATTTATTATATGCACCAAAGGATATGCTCGAATGTTTTTGTACTGTTTAGTAAAAATGGAGAAATTTCATCCCAGCCAGCAGATATTTTGTTTTTACATTTTCTGATTAGCTGAAAAATGTCCTTGATTTCAAGTTCATGGAGTTGATTAGCTTCAGAATTGTTCTCAGCAAGATTTCCAACAGGTACTTTATCTGTGGTACAAAAGTCAGATTGTATGATAGGAATGAAGAGATCACAACAAACTAAAATCCAACCAGAGAAATACAGCACTATGTCAGACACAGCTCTCACAAATAACATATTCACAGATCACAGCACTAAGTGGGCATCTAATGAACAATGGTACCTCCTGCCTCATTTTAGTGATCAGTATCATGCTTCACGTACACACACTACACTTTCTTGAGAATATGCAATTTATTTGCTCATCAGTAAACACCACACTTGTGTCCTATCACTAAGACACTGAATCAACGAGATTTCAAACAACAGCTGCCTGATATTAACACAAGCTAATACAACACAACAGACAGCCAAATTATGCAGCATTATCTTTCACATGGTTGAACTAGCAAACAAGTGACACATGTGTGCATCATTACGTCACACATCACAGTGGAACCCCTCCCAGTGGAGCTATCACTGATTCTCAGCAGATGAGGAACACTTATGAATATGCCATTGCCAGTTTAATAAGTCACAGCTGCAAAATACTAACGCGAATTCTTTACAGACGAATGGAAAAACTGGTAGAAGCTGACCTTGGGGAAGATCAGTTTGGATTCCGTAGAAATATGGGAACACGTGAGGCAATACTGACACTAAGACTTATTTTAGAAGCTAGATTAAGAAAAGGCAAACCTATGTTCCTAGCATTTGTAGACTTAGAGAAAGCTTTTGACAATTTTTTACTGGAATACTCTCTTTCAAATTCTGAAGGTGGCAGGGGAGGAGGAGGATGAGATTAGTGTTTAACGTCCCGTCGACAACGAGGTCATTAGAGACGGAGTGCAAGCTTGGGTGAGGGAAGGATGGGGAAGGAAATCGGCCGTGCCCCTTCAAAGAAACCATCCCGGCATTTGCCTGAAGCGATTTAGGGAAATCACGGAAAACCTAAATCAGGATGGCCGGAGACGGGATTGAACCGCCGTCCTCCCGAATGCGAGTCCAGTGTGCTAACCACTGCGCCACCTCGCTCGGTGGTGGCAGGGGTAAAATACACGGAGCGAAAGGCTATTTACAATTTGTACAGAAACCAGGTGGCAGTTATAAGAGTCAAGGGGCATCAAAGGGAAGCAGTGGTTGGGAAGGGAGTGAGACAGGGTTGTAGCCTATCCCCGATGTTGTTCAATATGTATATTGAGCAAGCAGTAAAGGAAACAGAAGAAAAATTTGGAGTAGGTATTAAAATCCATGGAGAAGATAAAAAACTTTGAGGTTCGCCGATGACATTGTAATTCTGTCAGAGACAGCAAAGGACTTGGAAGAGCAGTTGAGCGGAATGGACAATGTCTTGAAAGGAGGATATAAGATGAACATCAACAAAAGCAAAATGAGGATAATGGAATGTAGTCAAATTAAGTCAGGTGATGCTGAGGGAGTTAGATTAGGAAATGAGACACTTAAAGTAGTAAAGGAGTTTTGCTATTTGGGGAGGAAAATAATGGATGATGGTCAAAGTAGAGAGGATATAAAATGTAGACTGGCAATGGCAAGGAAAGCGTTTCTGAAGAAGAGAAATTTGTTAACATCGAGTATAGATTTAAGTGTCAGGAAGTCGTTTCTGAAAGTATATGTATGGAGTGTAGCCATGTATGGAAGTGAAACATGGACGATAACTAGTTTGGACAAGAAGAAAATAGAAGCTTTCGAAATGTGGTGCTACAGAAGAATGCTGAAGATTAGATGGGTAGTTCACATAACTAATGAGGAGATGTTGAATAGGATTGGGGAGAAGAGAAGTTTGTGGCACAACTTGACCAGAAGAAGGGATCGGTTGGTAGGACATGTTCTGAGGCATAAAGGGATCACCAATTTAGTATTGGAGGGCAGCGTGGAGGGTAAAAATCGTAGAGGGAGACCAAGAGATGAATACACTAAGCAGATTCAGAGGGATGTAGGCTGCAGTACATACTGGGAGATGAAGAAGCTTGCACAGGATAGAGTAGTGTGGAGAGCTGCATCAAACCAGTCTCAGGACTGAAGACCACAACAGCAACAGCCCAACACATGTGTACCTAATTGCTGCTTGCACATCACAGTGGAACCACTCTCCATGGAGCAATATCTGATTTCCAAGTGCATGACACAAAAATAGACCAGGAACACATAAGCCTTTTACTTTCACTATGAAAGCACACTGATGTTGCATATGAGTTGCCAGCCACTGACAACAACTCTGATCTGGTCATGGAAGAATGTAACTAAACTAAACAGTATTTTCAAATTACAAAATAAATTAACAAATAATGTGACAGTCAGCAAAACAATTGAAAATCACTTCCACATTTTTATTTATTTATTTTGTCAGAGCCTTACTTACTAGAGTTACACATTATTGGCTGGCACTTTTATCTACACAACTTTTTCTAAATTTAGTTGAGAGAACAGAGTTACATATATGGACTGTACGTAAAAAAAATTTTTTTTGCCATCATTAGATTGAGGAATCTACAGTTTTTGACACAGTATTCATATCTGACCTTCAAATGTTTACAGTTTGTGACACAGCCTAAGATCTGAGATTACATATATTTTTAGACAGATGGGCTTCCATCGCACAAGTGTAGTAAATCTAGAAACTCATCTATTGAATATACAGGATTGTTTAGGAGCCATAATTTTAATTTCATTTTTAGTTTTGTAATGGGCAATTTGGAGATATTAGGATGGAAGCAATTCAGCAGTTTTATGCCTGCAGAGTGAGGGCTTTTCTCATAAAGTGTTGTTCCATGAGAGATGATGTGGGGTCTCTCTCTACCTCTAGTGTTCTGATCATGTATTTCTTTATTAAGTGTTTTGTTACTGTTTACTGCCATAATGATTATCTTCAGCACATACAGGTTATGAACACTTAATATTTTAAATTCTTTAAACAAATTTCTGCAGGACTCCCTGGAACATTTCTTTCCCATAGTCGTAAGTGCCTTCTTTTGTAAGATAAGTACACTTTTCATATTACCTTTACTGCTGGATCCCCATACCTCTGTCCCATAGCTTAGATGGGATTCAAATAGTGCAAAATATATTTGCCTCAGAGTGGTGATGTTACAAAAAGGTGTCGGTTTTCTTAGGACATATATGTTAGTACATAGCTTTTTGCAAATATCATTCACATGATCAGACCAGTTTAACTCTGCATCAAGTGTCAGGCCAAGAAATTTGGTCGAGTATTGTTTTTTTAATGTATTCATCACCCATTAAAATTTGGTTTTCATGAGTTTTTTGTCTCCCAAGATCAAATTCAATATAGACGGATTTATTTGTGTTTAATTTTAGCTTGTTTTCATTAAAATACTGCAGAATTAAGCCTGCTGCAATATTGGATTCCACTTCGAGCTGCAAATAGCTTGGATTGCAACATATTAATGTGGTATCATCTGCATATAAGATAGCTGTTGCATGGTTTGTTATGGACTGAATATCATTAACATAAATAATAAAAAGAAGTGGTCCTAATATTGACCCCTGTGTAATACCAAAATTTATCTCAGTGGTGTTTGATTTGTATGCTCCCTCTGTAGTGCCTCCTATTTGTCAAGTAGGACCTCATCAGATTATGAGCTGTGCCTCCACAGTTTGTCCAGCAATATGGTTGTATCAACAGTCAAATGCTTTTTATAAGTCCAGAAAGATGTTCTTTATTATCTATTGCTTGAGTGACACCTTTGATTAAGGTGGATGCCGCTGTAATGGTGAATGACCCTTGACAAATCCATACTGCCCCTTAGAAATCACTTTTTTGCATACCAGGAAGTTCCAGATTCTTATGTATATTACATTCTCAAAGATTTTGGATATTATTGGAAGAACAGAAATGGGTCGAAAGTTTTCTACTAGATTCCTGTTTCCTTTTTTAAAAATAGGCACAACTCGAGCAATTTTCAACTCATCTGGAAATAGTCAATCTTCCATATGAGTGTTGATAACTGTTGATAAAGGTGATGCAATTTTATGTATACATTTCTTAAGAGTGTCCAGACTAAGACCATCATATCCTGCTCCATGGGAATTCTTTAAGCTACTCACTATTTTAATTATTACTTCTTCACTTGTTGGCATCAAAAATATAGTTTCTGACACTGGTGTTCCTCCGAATTCGTATTTATGATTTTTAAGCTCATTGTTTATGCTGGAGCCAACAGAAGCAAAGTAATTGTTAAATAGGTTTGCTATCTTATTTTGATCAGTTTCTATTGTGCCATTTATCAGCAAGTGATTTTCAGTTGTATGTTTCCCAGACTTACCTATGACTCCATTTACTAGTGAGCATGATGTTTTGGAGATATTATTTGAGCTCTGAATGACACTTCAAAATGTTTCTTTTTTCCAAAATTAGGACGTCTACATAGTATTTCTGATACTTTTTGAACTCTTCTTTTAATTTTTTATTGCTCAAGTGATTTAACATGGCATACTCATACCATCTTAGTTTTTCTCTGGCCTCAGTGACTGAACTTGATATCCAGTTTCGGGTTACAGCATGTAACTGAATTCTCTTTTGTATTAATGGGCAGGCTTGGTTAAGAATGTACAATAGTTCATTTGAGAATGTGCCATAACTATGAACAGTCTTTAGAACACAGTTCCAATCTACATTCCTTAGCATATTATTCAAATGAGTTATATTTTGGTCTTTATTCATCCTAATATATCTATAGCAACTGTCTGTAGGAACCTTTTTTTATGTACACACTTAGTTCTACAGCATGGTGGTCTGCAAAGCACTTATAATAACAGAAGGTGTAAGACTGTAAAGATGAATATCAGTGATTATGTTATCTATTGCAGACTGGCATGTTTCAGTCTCCGTGGTTGCAGTGTTTATCAGGTATCTTACATTATATTCAAGCAGAGTATTCTTGAATAATCTAGTGTGTAACTTATCTGTTAATACATTTATGGTGAAATCTCCTATAATTACTAACATGTTCCGGTGTGATATAAAAACATTCTCTATCATGTCACAAAACTTTGTTAAGAAAACTTCAAAGTTTCCACCTGGTGGTCTATATAAACATATAACATAAATTTCATCATTTGGTACGTTTATACATGTTGCACGTAATTCTGTTGTTCCTTCTAATGAATATTTACTTACATATACAGAATTAAAATCAAATGTGCTTTTTACATACATTGACACACCTACACCTCTGATAGTAGATCTGCAAAACTTATTAGCTAGTACCATGTTTAGAGGTTTAAAAAGTTCTAATTTGGCATCAGATTGCCAGTGTTCACAAATACCAAGCACATCAGGCATAGTTTCATTTACAAACACATCTAATTGTTCATATTTCTTGCTCAAGCCCTGTACATTCTGGTGGATTATTTTAAAGTTGTAAATACCTTGTTGTAGATTTCTCTGCTTTACCAACCTAAATAAGGTCATATTTATGTTTCTCTTGTGGGCTTCCTCCTCTTTCTGGTTTCCACTAAGAAATCATTTAGATGGGATGGAGGTACTGGCTTCCGTATGCTGTCTGAAGTTTTTTTAGTTCACAGTACTGGTTCTGCTAATGTTGGAGTTAATTATGCTACTATTGTGGATGGTTCTGCTGTTGCTAATGACGGTTCTGTTGCTTTTGCCGTTGATTTTCCTGCTGGTATTAGGTTGATGGTGCTGTTACTGCATTTGTTGTTGTTAGTGTAACTGTTCTTGATGTTTTTTCTACTTTTGGTGGAGTTGGTCCTGCTACCATTGATTCTATTGCCACTGCTGGTACCAGAGATGGTTCTGCTGTTGATGTAACTGCTGTTGCTGCTTTTGTTGTTGTTGTTGTTGTTGCTGTGATTGTTTCTGATGCTTTTAGCATTTTTTGTGGAAATACTTCTGCTGGTGCTTGCTTTAAAACTGATGGAGGTAGGGTGCTCATCATAGTTTGCCCTTCTTCACACAGGATTTCTGGCTCTGCTTCTTTTGTGTCTTTAATGGAAGGAGTATTTGTTGAGAATTTATGCTTGGAAGAATGGACTGTTGGAGCTAATGGTAATGACATGCTGTCACTATGTTTGTTTAGCCTCTCTAACATTTCACTGATTTTCCCACACAAACGTTTCTTGCCCTTTTTGTTCAGATGCATCCCATGTTTCGTGAAACAGTCTCTCTTAAGAAAATCTGTACAAAGAAAGTTTGTATTTGGATACATTTTGCATATTTCCTGAAATTGTGATTTTGCTTCCCTAATTTCAGCGTTTACACATTTCCAGCCATGTACTGTACCACCAATGCATAACTTTCTCAATTAAACAAATTCTTATGATAGCAGGCATAAATGGACAACAAAAATCCAGCCAAACAGTTCAAACACTGAAATCTGTGAAAGACAAGTGGAGAACTGAATAAACACTTAGCTGACCATAGCGAGTAAGCAGAATGCTAAATGGTACACAAGTTTACTACATTGCCCATAATGTCCTGATATCGTGCCTATCACATGAACACCTAAATACATCACTACTGCCTCAATGACTTAATGTGGAAAACTTGATCACTGGTACCAGCTAGTTTCATACTGAAGCACATTCTGCAAGAGAAAGCCACCTCCCAGGCCGCAGCATGTTTGAGCTCTTGTAATCACAAAAACAGCCATCAGAGTGACAGACTGTGCATGGTATGGAAGGTGACAAGGTTTTTCAAATGTGTGCAAGGCTGGACCACATAATACAACAAGTTTCACTGATTTTGCCACTTTATCATGTTGTCAGGTACTTTGAACTAGAACTTGTTCCTGTTGGAAGCATAGCTTGACATGTAGCTTTCTATATTCAACAGATTGTAGTTTATTTTACATATACAGATGGATTGTTGAACACATTTAACTTAAATGAGAGTTTATATGACTGTTTCACTTAGAAGATACACTACTACCCTGTTTAGCTACAATTTGTATGAAAATTTATTCATGTTAAATCAAGAAGAATTGTTAAGTCATGCACATTACGAAGTAAGAACAAGCATACATATGAATTTTCTTTATGCATTTTAGTACATCAATCTGATGATTATTCTATTTGGAAAGGATATCAGCTTTGTTATTTCTGACCTTCCTGGCTGTTCCTACCATAATGTAATGGATGATATACCTATACATTGACTAATGATCATAAAGCTACACAAGTATTCATATTACCATTTATTATCAAACTTATCATATGAAATAAAAAATATCTATCTTGAAATGAAATGTGTCTATTTCCAAATGAATAATTAACACATTGATCTGTAACAAAGAGTCTGAAAGTTTTCACTTATTAGTTCCCACCAACCCCAGCTACATCCAGTGTAAAAGGAATGAGTGAGGTGTGATTCACTTTCAGCTTAGATACAATAGTCATATTACATGTATGAAGACATATGAAGGAAAAATCAGCTAGCGTGTTTTATGGATTACAAGATGCACTTTTTTTCTTTGAAAACTTGCCTCCAAAATTCAAGTACACATATACTAAAAATTAATATAAAAATGTCCAGTGCTTAATTTAAAATTCATGTCAGTCTTAAATATGGCCATGTATTTGATGCCACAGGAAAGTTACCTCTATCTGGCTACCTTGTATTCAACTGGCAGCAGCAGTGCACCAATGCAACAAACATGATTTGCAGGGATTCACAAGCTTGCTAGCACTGTCTTCTTCCTACTCCAACATCACAAACCCAGCACACTGTATAGCCTATGGTGCCAGTGAACTTGAACTGAAAGTGATTTGTGTTATTGGTAACAGTACAATATTTTTGTTACTAGCTAGTTTCTTAATGGAAAAAAATAAAAGGTATTCATATGAAGCAGGCTATAACTTGAAAGTAATAGCATATGCAGAAGAACATGGAAACTGGGTAACTGAGTTGCATTTCAGCTTCCGCCAACAGAGAAAACCATTCCAAATTGGTGGACTAATAATGAAGAGCTATAAAAAATGAGGAAGACTAAGTGTGTAAATAGAGGAGTGAATGCAAAATGGCCAGAACTAGATGATCATGTATTGAAACAGATTTATGGACACTGTAAAAATGGCACTGGAATTACACAACAATGATTCAAATACATGCTCATAAGCCAGCACTACAGTGGGATTTAACAGACTTTGCTACAGGTTTATAAAGTGTCATGGACTCAGCATGTGAACCAAAACCAAAATATCCCAGAAAATGCCACAGAAGTATGAAGATAAAATATTACCTTTTGGTCATTTTATTATTCAACATCAAAAGAAAACCAGTGTTGAACTAAGCCAAATAGCAGATATGGACGAAACTCCTCTGACACTTGATGTGCAAGGTAACAGAACTGTTGCCATGAAAGGTGCTTAAGCTGAAACTATGAAAACAAATGGATATGAGAAAATGCATTATGCTGTTGTCCTTTCATGTTGTGCTGACAGACTTAATCCAATGATTAGTTTACAACATAAAACAGTGCCAAAACCTTCTGAAGTACTGCCAGGTGTTGTCATTCATGTACAGGACAAGAATTTGATGGATGAGGATGGTCTGAAATTATGGATTAACAGAGTCTGGGAGAGAAGCAAAGGCACTTTATTGAAGAAGAGTTCTCTTCCTGTACTAGATCAGTTTATTAGTCAATCGAAAAATTCTGTGAAAGAGAAACTGAGACAGTGAAATACAGCTTGCAGTTATTCTGTGAGGACTTACTTCACAATCATAACCTCTTTATGTCTTGATAAATTAACCATTTAAAGTGAATATTAGATAGAAATGGAACAAAAGGATGATGGATGAAACCCAACATGAATTCACGCCAAAGGGATCTTAAAATGACCTACAATCAAACAGGTGTGTTAGTCGATAAAACGGTTGTCGTCTAGGGTGAGGGAAGACATTATTGTTAAATCCTTCAAGAAGTGTGACATAAGTAATCAGTCAATGGCACTGAATACAATCTCATATATATGAAGAGGACAATGATGATGATGACAATGAGGAAGAAGAAGAAGAAGAAGAAGAAGAAGAAGAAGAAAGTTCAGATGACAATTTTCTGGGATTTTAAAGGCCAGTTCATTTTTATAAATTATGATTTTTTTTGTTTGGTTTTGCAGTCTAACAACAAAAATGAAAAATGGTAAAAACATTATTTTTAAATAAATGCTTAAAAATTAAGGTGGATCTTATAGTGTGTAAAATATGGTTTGTTGTTATAACTATTGATTTTTACCTTTGCGAAAGGAACGCTAACATAAGTTTATACTCAAGTAAAGAGGAATGATTTATACTTTAATTCATATTGAAATGTGTTTTATCACACCCTGAAATTATTCCTATCTTAATTGTTGATGACAAATTTAATATAATAACATAAAATGAAGATTACACATCAAGACCATTCTTGAATAAGCTATGGAACTTGCAATTATTGCTCATTACACACTGACACATACTTGAATGAAGTACCTTTTTAAACAATATTCCATAACATTTTATTGAAAGTAATTATAATTCATATCTCTTCTACATGAAAGAGGCCAATTATAATGTTAAACAGATGATTTTCTCGATTAAGATTTATATGTTAAAGGTATCACCATGTCATGTGTGTGAAAGTTATATCGCACATGAATTTCCTTTGCTATTATACTGGGAATGCTACTAGGTGAATTAATGAAACAAGAATTGATTTTAATCATCAGTACATTTAATTACCAATTTATCTTATAAACTTTAGCTCCACATACACTACATGCATCACAAATGCTAGAACAAAATACTATAATTGTTAAGAATTTGTGTATGTAATTGAGTTTCACAACATGGTTCTTGTTGACAAAGTAATTACCTGAGTCATTTGAATTTTAGCTGTATGACATTCAAAACTGTAAGGCAAAATCATGCATCAATCGTTCGAAACTTTAAAAAATTTCTGTAGCTGCTTTCTAACTGAACTATTGGTAATGAAGACTGTGTGATATTTCAGAGAAAGACAAAGCAGCTGAGGAGAAATGTGATGTGTGGCAACATATGTGAGTTTTCATTGTGCTTGTGAATCCGTGGTGAAGAAAAAGGGCATGCAGGAAGAATGTGTAAAAAGCAACTTTCTGTGAAAACTCATCTTTATTTAATAGATCTATGTAATATGAATTAATTAATAGTATTTATCAGCATTTTTCTATGCAGAAAGATACATACACCAAAATCATAATACAACCTACTCCTATTGTGGTACATGCTTGCTTTGGCAAAGTCTCGCCCATAGTTGTTATGTATAATATTTCAGGTGAAGGGAGGGGGACGTAAAGCAGCAGCATGGTATGACATTTAATGCAAACAGTGATTCCAACCATTTTGAAGAATCCAGTACTACATCAGAAAGTTTACATGAATGTAAGTAGATATTCAAGGATATGTTGTAACATTATTGGTTTATTGTATTGATGATGTCAAGTTGTCCAAAGATATTTTTAGACCAAGTAAGATGAAATGTAATTAATTTATAAGAATATCTAGTCACTAACCAAAAATCTGATAGCAATTAACATTCTGCTAATCATGCTAACCATAAAGAGACAAGATCTATGTTAGTAGCAAAATCAAAGCTGTACTTATAAAATTAGCACAGAAAATGGTTAGAACATTATTGTGAATACATATTTCATGTAATTTGGTCAAGAGGATCACAATATTTTTGCATGCTAATTGTATCATACAAATTGTAAACAACTGCAGAACCAAATTTTTGTAACCAAATTTGAAAAGCAATGAAGTTTAATCATTAACTCTAAAAGGTCTGAACAAAACTGAAACAATATACTTTTGTTATTGTTAGAAGCTATATCAGGGAAAGCAGCAGAATTCACAAGTTCAGCCTTACATCATCTTTTAGACACCAAATCTGTGTCAGTTTTTGATGCAATAAACAAGTTATTAAAGTAACTCAACTCTTTTGGATTCATTATTTAACTGATTAACTAGATAATCAGTGCCTGTCGTACAATAAAATGACCCAGATTACAGTACAGGTGGAGGAAATGACACAATGTACAGTTACACAACTCACTGAAGATCATCAATAAAGTCAATTTACTTAGTTGTAGCCAAAATTTTAAGTATATATGGACTATGTTTAGAATGTGCAAAAACTTTGGTACCTTCACAAAATTTAATTTGTGTTTTGACAGAAAACATCCATGTGACAACTAATTAAGATTCTCTTTAGCTCAAATAAAAGATTAAAAACATTTAGCAAACATTTGCAGACTAGACATTTCATATTTGTATCAATATCTATGAAACTAGTACACAGTTACTTTGATACAAGAAAAGGTTAAGGAAATAATTAATTACAAAATCTGAAATAGTTTTTTATTCTCCATTTCTGTCCTTTATCATTCATCCAGAAGCAAACAATGTTTTACATTTTGATCAGTTTGTAAGAATGTTTAAGTTTTTCTACACTCCACACTGGGTCTCATTCACTCACTGTTGTCATGTCTGTTACCTTGCCCTTTTCCCCTTTCTACATCTGATACACATACAGCAGCTGAAGTAACCTTCATTAGGTTATTTCCCAACAATTTCATCCTCTAGTATCTTATATACAAATTTTGGAAATATTTTATCACTACATTTATTTGAAGATTGGAAGTGTAAAAATGGGTGTGTTTTCTATAAATCCTTACATTTAAGTATAATGAGACAGAAGAAAAAATATAAATTCCTTCTAGATAGTACATATGTTAAAAATTTCTACTGATTATAAGACAATTAGCATAATCAATAAAATTAATTAATTTCAAAAACACTTCTTGATATTCATGGCAAAACATGATTTGAGCAAACAACAAAATTCAGCTTATTCTATCTGCCCCAAAGCAATGAAATCCCATATACAATTTAACAAGACACACATTTACTTATATTTTAAATTATACATTTTACAAAAGAACAAAGTATAAATAAAATAAGAATATTTCATAATTTCTAAACATGGATTGTTTATTCAAGAAATAAACAACCTATGCAGGACAATGACTTCCCTGTAGAAATCTGCATCAATTGGTGACCCATATATCAGGAAGACTATTTATAAAAGACACATCTTCCCTTTATCAGTTCTTTACCAGTAGTAGTATAAATGGATGTCTTCACCACCCTTTGACCTTCTGGCTGCTTATAAATAAACCAGGTAGTTCTTAAAAAAAGAAAATAAAAAAAGAGAGAGAGACATATGGATAAACCTCTCCTCTGCTCCTCTTAATATGCACCTAAACTTTGATATCATTTCTTCCGTTCAAGAATTTGATAAATGATACTTGAGATTTTCATCAGTCAGTAAGACAGATATTTGGACTTTACAGGAATAGAGCTATCTGAAAACTTTCAGGTAAACAAATACTCAGAAAAACATCTCAAATTCAAAGAAACTAACTTAATCCTCTAGCCTATACAAAACTGAATATACCGTACAAACAGTACTGAAAAAGAAAAAGTTTCCTACTTTGCTATTAAGACAAAACTTAAATGAACTCATAGTATAATTAGTAGTGGAATATGTAACATCAAGTTTCACTGTCTTCACTTCAATTATATTGTAACCATGAATTATCTTTACATTTTTCCAACAGTGACAGCCCCCCATTTTTAGAAAAGTGGCAGCAGGAATGATGATGGATGTCATTTGGAAACTGTTTTCAAAAGAAGCAATTTAAAGTTTGAAATGCTTTGTGATCAAAGCTTGAGTATGTAAAACGGAGTAGTTAGAGTATTTTACTAACCCATATTGTTTTTCTATATATCTAAAAACAAAGATGATGAGACTTACCAAACAAAAGTGCTGGCAGGTAGATAGACACACAAACAAACACAAACATACACACAAAATTCAAGCTTTCGGAATAAACAGTTGCTTCACAAGGAAAGAGGGAAGAGAGGGAAAGATGAAAGGATGTGTGTTTTAAGGGAGAGGGTAAGGAGTCATTCCAATCCCGGGAGCGGAAAGACTTACCTTAGGAGGAAAAAAGGACAGGTATACACTTGCACACACACACACATATCCATCCGCACATACACAGACACAAGCAGACATTTGTAAAGGCAAAGAGTTTGGGCAGAGATGTCAGTTGAGGCGGAAGTAAAGAGGCAAAGATGTTGTTGAAAGACAGGTGAGGTATGAGTGGCGGCAACTTGAAATTTGAAATTAGCGGAGGTTGAGGCCTGGCGGACAACAAGAAGAGAGGATATACTGAGGGGCAAGTTCCCATCTCCAGAGTTCTGACAGGTTGGTGTTAGTGGGAAGTATCCAGATAACCCGGACGGTATAACACTGTGCCAAGATGTGCTGGCCATGCACCAAGGCATGTTTAGCCACAGGGTGATCCTCATTACCAACAAACACTGTCTGCCTGTGTCCATTCATGCGAATGGACAGTTTGTTGCTGGTCATTCCCACATAGAAAGCTTCACAGTGTAGGCAGGTCAGTTGGTAAATCACGTGGGTGCTTTCACACGTGGCTCTGCCTTTGATCGTGTACACCTTCTGGGTAACAGGACTGGAGTAGGTGGTGGTGGAAGGGTGTATGGGACAGGTTTTACACCAGGGGCAGTTACAAGGGTAGGAGCCAGAGGGTAGGGAAGGTGGTTTGGGGATTTCATAGGGATGAACTAAGAGGTTATGAAGGTTAGGTGGACGGCGGAAAGACACTCTTGGTGGAGTGGGGAGGATTTCATGAAGGATGGATCTCATTTCAGGGCAGGATTTGAGGAAGTCATATCCCTGCTGGAGAGCCACATTCAGAGTCTGATCCAGTCCCAGAAAGTATCCTGTCACAAGTGGGGCACTTTTGGAGTTCTTCTGTGGGAGGTTCTGGGTTTGAGGGGATGAGGAAGCGGCTCTGGTTATTTGCTTCTGTACCAGGTCGGGAGGGTAGTTACGGGATGCGAAAGCTGTTTTCAGGTTGTTGGTGTAATGGTTCAGGGCTTCCAGACTGGAGCAGATTCGTTTGCCATGAAGACCTAGGCCGTAGGGAAGGGACCGTTTGATGTGGAATGGGTGGCAGCTGTCATAATGGAGGTACTGTTGTTTATTGGTGGGTTTGATGTGGACGGACGTGTGAAGCTGGCCATTGGACAGGTGGAGGTCAACGTCAAGGAAAGTGGCATGGGATTTGGAGTAGGACCAAATGAATCTGATGGAAGCAAAGGAGTTGAGGTTGGAGAGGAAATTCTGGAGTTCTTCTTCACTGTGGGTCCAGATCATGAAGATGTTATCAATAAATCTGTACCAAACTTTGGGTTGGCAGGCTAGGGTAACCAAGAAGGCTTCCTCTAAGCGACCCATAAATAGGTTGGCATACGAGGGGGCCATCCTGGTACCCATGACTGTTCCCTTTAGTTGTTGGTATGTCTGGCCTTCGAAAGTGAAGAAGTTGTGGGTCAGGATGAAGCTGGCTGAGGTAATGAGGAAAGAGGTTTTAGGTAGGGTGGCAGGTGATCGGCGTGAAAGGAAGTGCTCCATCGCAGCAAGGCCCTGGACGTGCAGAATATTTGTGTATAGGGAAGTGGCATCAATGGTTACAAGGATGGTTTCTGGGGGTAACAGATTGGGTAAGGATTCCAGGCGTTCGAGAAAGTGGTTGGTGTCTTTGATGAAGGATGGGAACTGCATGTAATGGGTTGAAGGTGTTGATCTATGTAGGCAGAGATACGTTCTGTGGGGGCTTGGTAACCAGCTACAATGGGGCGGCCGGGATGATTGGGTTTGTGAATTTTAGGAAGAAGATAGAAGGTAGGGGTGTGGGGTGTTGGTGGGGTCAGGAGTTTGATGGAGTCAGGTGAAAGGTTTTGTAGAGGGCCTAAGGTTCTGAGAATTTCCTTGAAGCTCCGCCTGTACATCAGGAGTGGGATTACCATGGCAAACTTTGTAAGTAGTGTTGTCTGAAAGCTGACGCAGTCCTTCAGCCACATACTCCCGACGATCAAGTACCACGGTCGTGGAACCCTTGTCCGCCGGAAGAATGATGATGGATCGGTCAGCCTTCAGATCACGGATAGCCTAGGCTTCAGCAGTGGTGACGTTGGAAGTAGGATTAAGGTTTTTTAGGAAGGGTTGAGAGGCAAGGCTGGAAGTCAGAAATTCCTGGAAGGTTTGGAGAGGGTGATTTTGAGGAAGAGGAGTGGGTCCCACTGTGAAAGAGGATGGAACTGCTTCAGGCAGGGTTCAATTTGGATTGTGTCTTGGGGAGTTGGATCATTAGGAGTAGGATTAGGATCATTTTTCTTCATGGCAATGTGATATTTCCAGCAGAGAGTACAAGTGTAGGACAGTAAATCTTTGATGAGGGCTGTTTGGTTGAATGTGGGAGTGGGGCTGAAGGTGAGGCCTTTGGATAGGACAGAGGTTTCGGATTGGGAGAGAGGTTTGGAGGAAAGGTTAACTATTGAATTATGGTGTTGTGGTTCCAGATTGTGTTGATATGAATTTTGAGGTTTTGGGGGGAGTGAAGCAGGAAGTGGGAGATTGAGTAGGTGGGAGAGATTGGGTTTGTGTGCAATGAGAGGAGGATGAGGTTTACTGGAGAGGTTGTGAAGGGTGAGTGAGTTGCCTTTCTGGAGGTGGGAAACCAGGAGATTGGATAGTTTTTTGAGGTGGAGGGTGGCATGCTGTTCTAATTTGCGGTTGGCCTGTAGGAGGGCGCTCTGAACAGCCGGTGTGGACGTGGGAGAGGAAAGATTGAGGACTTTTATTATGGATAGGGGTTGACGGGTGTGTTCATTGGCTGAGTTGATGTGTAGGTGAAGGATTAGGTGGGTGAGGGCAATGGATTGTTCAGTTTGGAACTGGTATAGGGACTGATGGAAAGAAGGGTTACAGCCAGAGATGGGAACTTTAAGTGTGACGCCTTTGGGGGTAATGCCAAATGTCAGTCAGGGCTGGGAAAATAATATATGGGAGCGTAAGCTG
Organism: Schistocerca piceifrons; assembly: GCF_021461385.2. Lineage (NCBI taxonomy): Eukaryota > Metazoa > Arthropoda > Insecta > Orthoptera > Acrididae > Schistocerca > Schistocerca piceifrons. The sequence continues at coordinate 586,897,120 of NC_060143.1, forward strand.
GCTAGGGAGAAGGCATGTTTGTGGAGGGAATGTAAATAAAACTTAATGGGGTTGTTGTGAGGATGTTGTAATGGTGACATGGTATTAGAAGGCGGAAAGTGTGACATGAGGCTGAAATGAAAATGAAAATAAAAATATATGGGGAGAGATAAAGGTGAACTGGAAAGCAACTGGAGATTTAGTGTGAAAAAAGGCGAAGAAGTGTTGGTAAAAGCTGAGCTATGTTGATCCTGTGGTGAACTTGGGTTGGTAAACAACGATGTGCACAAAGGTTAGGTGGTTTTGTTGCCTCCAAAACATGTTAAACCTTGGAGAAATTCGGGAAAATATAAAAAAAAACTGGGTGCAAATGTATCAAAAGGAGTGGTTTTGTGGTGGCAGATTATGAAAATGAGGCTAACAATTGTCTGACGAAGAAATAATGACGTTAAAACCTGTGGGAAGCGGCTAAATATGATCAGTGATGTGGGAAAAAAACCGAAAGTTATTAGAACTAGCCGATATCGTTGTCTACTAGGTGAAATGAACTGTTTGTGAACTGGAAACGGTGAATTGTATAGCAGCGGTAGTGCTGAAAGCGGAAAAAAAAGTTTTTGGTTATGGTTTGGTAGTGCGTTACATATTATTGTATATACACTCCTGGAAATTGAAATAAGAACATCGTGAATTCATTGTCCCAGGAAGGGGAAACTTTATTGACACATTCCTGGGGTCAGATACATCACATGATCACACTGACAGAACCACAGGCACATAGACACAGGCAACAGAGCATGCACAATGTCGGCACTAGTACAGTGTATATCCACCTTTCGCAGCAATGCAGGCTGCTATTCTCCCATGGAGATGATCGTAGAGATGCTGGATGTAGTCCTGTGGAACGGCTTGCCATGCCATTTCTACCTGGCGCCTCAGTTGGACCAGCGTTCGTGCTGGACGTGCAGACCGCGTGAGACGACGCTTCATCCAGTCCCAAACATGCTCAATGGGGGACAGATCCGGAGATCTTGCTGGCCAGGGTAGTTGACTTACACCTTCTAGAGCATGTTGGGTGGCACGGGATACATGCGGACGTGTATTGTCCTGTTGGAACAGCAAGTTCCCTTGCCGGTCTAGGAATGGTAGAACAATGGGTTAGATGACGGTTTGGATGTACCGTGCACTATTCAGTGTCCCTGTGTGCCTCGGTCGTATGCAGTCCTGATTGTGGCGCTCACCTGCACGGCGCCAAACACGCATACGACCATCATTGGCACCAAGGCAGAAGCGACTCTCATCGCTGAAGACGACACGTCTCCATTCGTCCCTCCATTCACGCCTGTCGCGACACCACTGGAGGCGGGCTGCACGATGTTGGGGCGTGAGCGGAAGATGGCCTAACGGTGTGTGGGACCGTAGCCCAGCTTCATGGAGATGGTTGCGAATGGTCCTCGCCGATACCCCAGGAGCAACAGTGTCCCTGATTTGCTGGGAAGTGGCGGTGCGGTCCCCTACGGCACTGCGTAGGATCCTACGGTCTTGGCATGCATCCGTGCGTCGCTGCGGTCCAGTCCCAGGTCGACGGGCACGTGCACCTTCCGCCGACCACTGGCGACAACATCGATGTACTGTGGAGACCTCACGCCCCACGTGTTGAGCAATTCGGCGGTACGTCCACCCGGCCTCCCGCATGCCCACTATACGCCCTCGCTCAAAGTCCGTCAACTGCACATATGGTTCACGTCCACGCTGTCGCGGCATGCTACCAGTGTTAAAGACTGTGATGGAGCTCCGTATGCCACTGCAAACTGGCTGACACTGACGGCAGCGGTGCACAAATGCTGCGCAGCTAGCGCCATTCGACGGCCAACACCGCGGTTCCTGGTGTGTCCGCTGTGCCGTGCATGTGATCATTGCTTGTACAGCCCTCTCGCAGTGTCCGGAACAAGTATGGTGGGTCTGACACATCGGTGTCAATGTGTTCTTTTTTCCATTTCCAGGAGTGTATATAGGCGGGATAAAATTTTATGGTAGATTACGGTAAAAAGGAGAAGGTGAATACGAAGTGAAACTACTTGCAAAAACAGAAAGAGAAAATAAGATGACATAAAATATTTCGAAATGCAACAGTGACAATAACAAACGTAATTGTTGGGTTCAAATTAATGATATGGATATAATAGAGGGAAACATTCCACGTGGGAAAAATATATCCAAAAACAGAGAAGATGTGACCCACCAAACGAAAGCGCTGGAAGGTCGACAGACACACAAACAAACACAAACATACACACAAAATTCAAGCCTTCGCAACCAATGGCTGCCCTGCCAGGAAAGAGGGAAGGAGAGGGAAAGACGAAAGGATGTGGGTTTCAAGGGAGAGGGCAAGGAGCCACTCCAATCCCAGGAGCGGAAAGCCCCACCCTAGGGGGAAAAAAGGACAGGCACACACCCCCGCACACACACACACACACACACACACACACACACCCGCACACACACAGACACAAGCAGACATTTGTAAAGGCCTTCACAAATGTCTGCCTGCGCCCGTGCACGTGCAGACGGACATTTTTGTCCACATCGTTGTTTACCAAACCAAGTTCACCACAGGATCAACATAGCTCAGCTTTTACCAACACTTTTTCACCTTTTTTCACACCAGATCTCTAGTTGCTTTCCAGTTCACCTTTATCTCTCCCCATATATTTTTATTTTCATTTTCATTTCAGCCTCATGTCACACTTTCCACCTTCTAATACCATGTCACCCTCACAACATCCTCACAATGACCCCATTAAGTTTTATTTACATTCCCTCCGCAAACATGCCTTCACCCTAGCCAGCTTACGCTCCCATATTTTATTTTCCCAGCCCTGACTGACGTTTGGCATTACCCCCAAAGGCCTCACACTTAAAGTTCCCATCTCTGGCTGTAACCCTTCTTTCCATCAGTCCCTATACCAGTTCCAAACTGAACAATCCATTGCCCTCACCCACCTAATCCTTCACCTACACATCAACTCAGCCAATGAACACACCCGTCAACCCCTATCCATAATAAAAGTCCTCAATCTTTCCTCTCCCACATCCACACCGGCTGTTCAGAGCGCCCTCCTACAGGCCAACCGCAAATTAGAACAGCATGCCACCCTCCACCTCAAAAAACTATCCAATCTCCTGGTTTCCCACCTCCAGAAAGGCAACTCACTCACCCTTCACAACCTTTCCAGCAAACCTCAACCTCCTCTCATTGCACACAAACCCAGTCTCTCCCACCTACTCAATCTCACACTTCCTGCTTCACTCCCCCCAAAACCTCAAAATTCAAATCAACACAATCTGGAACCACAACACCCTAATTCAGTAGTTAACCTTTCCTCCAAACCTCTCTCCCAATCCGAAACCTCTGTAATATCCAAAGGCCTCACCTTCAGCCCCACTCTCAGATTCAACCAAACAGCCCTCGTCAAAGATTTACTGTCCTACACTTGTACTCTCTGCTGGAAATATCACATTGCCATGAAGAAAACTGATCCTAATCCTACTCCTAATGATCCAACTCTCCAAGACACTATCCAAATTGAACCCTGCCTGGAACATTTCCGTCCTCCTTCACAGTGGGACCCACTCCTCTTCCTCAAAATCACCCTCTCCAAACCTTCCAGGAATTTCTGGCTTCTAGCATTGCCTCTCAATCCTTCTTAAAAAACCTTAATCCTACTCCCAACATCACCACTGCTGAAGCCCAGGCTATCTGTGATCTGAAGGCTGACCAATCCATCGTCATTCTTCCGGCGGACAAGGGTTCCACGACCGTGGTACTTGATCGTCGGGAGTATGTGGCTGAAGGACTGTGTCAGCTTTCAGACAACACTACTTACAAAGTTTGCCATGGTAATCCCACTCCTGATGTCCAGGCGGAGCTTCAAGGAATCCTCAGAACCTTAGGCCCCCTACAAAACCTTTCACCTGACTCCATCAACCTCCTGACCCCACCGACTCCCCACACCCCTACCTTCTACCTAAAATTCACAAACCCAATCATCCCGGCCGCCCCATTGTAGCTGGTTACCAAGCCCCCACAGAACGTATCTCTGCCTACGTAGGTCAACACCTTCAACCCATTACATGAAGTCTCCCATCCTTCATCAAAGACACCAACCACTTTCTCGAACGCCTGGAATCCTTACCCAATCTGTTACCCTCAGAAACCATCCTTGTAACCATTGATGCCACTTCCCTATACACAAATATTCTGCACGTCCAGGGCCTCGCTGCGATGGAGCACTTCCTTTCTCGCCGATCACCTGCCACCCTCATTACCTTAGCCAGCTTCATCCTGACCCACAACTTCTTCACTTTCGAAGGCCAGACATACCAACAACTAAAGGGAACAGCCATGGGTACCAGAATGGCCCCCTCGTATGCCAACCCATTTATGGGGTGCTTAGAGGAAGCCTTCTTGGTTACCCAAGCCTGCCAACCGAAAGTTTGGTGCAGATTTATTGATAACATCTTCATGATCTGGACCCACAGTGAAGAAGAACTCCAGAATTTCCTCTCCAACCTCAACTCCTTTGCTTCCATCAGATTCATTTGGTCCTACTCTAAATCCCATGCCACTTTCCTTGACGTTGACCTCCACCTGTCCAATGGCCAGCTTCACACGTCCCTCCACATCAAACCCACCAATAAACAACAGTACCTCCATTATGACAGCTGCCACCCATTCCACATCAAACGGTCCCTTCCCTACAGCCTAGGTCTTCATGGCAAACGAATCTGCTCCAGTCTGGAAGCCCTGAACCATTACACCAACAACCTGAAAACAGCTTTAGCATCCCGTAACTTCCCTCCTGACCTGGTACCGAAGCAAATAACCAGAGCCGCTTCCTCATCCCCTCAAACCCAGAACCTCCCACAGAAGAACCTCAAAAGTGGCCCACTTGTGACAGTATACTTTCTGGGACTGGATCAGACTCTGAATGTGGCTCTCCAGCAGGGATATGACTTCCTCAAATCCTGCCCGGAAATGAGATCCATCCTTCATGAAATCCTCCCCACTCCACCAAGAGTGTCTTTCCGCCGTCCACCTAACCTTCATAACCTCTTAGTTCATCCCTATGAAATCCCCAAACCACCTTCCCTACCCTCTGGCTCCTACCCTTGTAACTGCCCCCGGTGTAAAACCTGTCCCATACACCCTTCCACCACCACCTACTCCAGCCCTGTTACCCAGAAGGTGTACACGATCAAAGGCAGAGCCACGTGTGAAAGCACCCACGTGATTTACCAACTGACCTGCCTACACTGTGAAGCTTTCTATGTGGGAATGACCAGCAACAAACTGTCCATTCGCATGAATGGACACAGGCAGACAGTGTTTGTTGGTAATGAGGATCACCCTGTGGCTAAACATGCCTTGGTGCACGGCCAGCACATCTTGGCACAGTGTTACACCGTCCGGGTTATCTGGATCCTTCCCACTAACACCAACCTGTCACAACTCCGGAGATGGGAACTTGCCCTTCAGTATATCCTCTCTTCTCGTTACCCACCAGGCCTCAACCTCTGCTAATTTCAAGTTGCCGCCGCTCATACCTCACCTGTCATTCAACAACATCTTTGCATATGTACTTCCGCCTTGACTGACACCTCTGCCCAAACTCTTTGCCTTTACAAATGTCTGCTTGTGTCTGTGTATGTGCGGATGGATGTGTGTCTGTGTGCGGGTGTATACCTGTCCTTTTTTCCCCCTAAGGTGGGTCTTTTTGCTCCCGGGATTGGGGTGGCCCCTTGCCCTCTCCCTTGGAACCCACATCCTTTCGTCTTTCCCTCTCCTTCCCTCTTTCCTGATGAAGCAACCATTGGTTGTGAAAGCTAGAATTTTGTGTGTATATTTGTGTTTGTGTTTGTTTGGGTGTCTATCGACGTGCCAGCGCTGTCAGATAATCTTTGTTTTTAGATATATTTTTCCCAAGTGGAATGTTTTCCTCTCTCTCTCTCTCTCTCTCTCTCTCTATATATATATATATATATATATATATATATATATATATATATATATATAAAAACAAAGATGAGGTGACTTACCGAACAAAAGCGCTGGCAGGTCGATAGACACACAAACAAACACAAACATACACACAAAATTCAAGCTTTCGCAACAAACTGTTGCCTCATCAGGAAAGAGGGAAGGAGAGGGGAAGACGAAAGGAAGTGGGTTTTAAGGGAGAGGGTAAGGAGTCATTCCAATCCCGGGAGCGGAAAGACTTACCTTAGGGGGAAAAAAGGACAGGTATACACTCGCACACACGCACATATCCATCCGCACATACAGACACAAGCAGAGAAATATGTCTGCTTGTGTCTGTATGTGTGGAAAGCTTGAATTTTGTGAGTATGTTTGTGTTTGTTTGTGTGTCTATCGACCTGCCAGCGCTTTTGTTCGGTAAGTCACCTCATCTTTGTTTTTATATATAATTTTTCCCACGTGGAATGTTTCCTTCCATTATATATATATATATATATAATTTTTATTTTAATATTTTGGTCATTACATCCAATTTTCAATTGTTAGCACACATTGTTATTGGAAACAATGATGAATTTTTAGATATATTACACTGAAATAATACATTTTTGGCAATGTCTTTAGTTTTCACTGCTAAAACAAATACTTTGCTTTTTCCTAATACTTGCTTTTCACTTTCTTGTCCCACAAAGTGGCAGTTTCATGTAGAAATCCGTTTCTGCTGGCCCACATAACTGCATTAAGTGTTGCAGGTCCCTAAACTTTTCAAGTGCGATTGGGATGAGATTTGCAGCTGTAAGTATAGGTTATTATTTTTTTCATAACTGCACAAACTGATTTTTTGTAATGAAAAATTAACATCAAAAACACATTACTAGATATTTTGTTTTATTTTAAGAGTGTGAAATGAAAGTAACCATCTTACCTTTGTACAAATAATGTGGAACGAAGAATTCTCCATAATTTAGCTCACTAGCTAGGGACAAGGATCACAGAGAGGTTGCTGTATTGATGATCTCTCCCAAGCACCTTTGTAAGACCCTCTCCTTCACTGATTGAATGGAAAAAGCATACTTCTTCTTGTATACCGGTGACAAAAATGGGCCCAAAAACTGAGAAATGGTCAATCTACTTCAATGTCAACAAAAGAAGAAGGTTTCACTCTACCTGCAGAAAAGTGGCTCAGCCTATGGTTAGGAATTTCATCAGGTGTTTTACTGCCAATGAAGGGCATATTATAGTCACACTCCATATAAGAGTGACCCCTAATTGGAAACATTACTGTAACTGAGTTCAGTTTTCCTGTGTTGTTGATAACTTAATGTAAGACTCCGATAAAAGTATAATTTTTGATCTGCCCACTTCAAGCATCACAGAATATGTTCAGATGCTTCTCATCTGATGCCAACTTTGTGAATATAAAGTGGTGCAACACAGTTGCAACTTCATCAGATCCTTTCCCGGGTCTCATCATCACAGTAGAAAATGGAGGAACTATTGGACACAACACGAATGTCGAATGAATACAAGCATAACTGACTACTCTAAAACATATCATTGGTGGAAATCTTTGGCATAATGAGATTTTTCAGAAAATCCAAGACAATTCATTCACAACCTTTCTGTTTCATACTCCAACTTTTTGCTGCATTCTTTCTTCTACAGAGTGTTTCTATTTTCATCTTGTGTACATCACTTTCTGTCTTAAGCTGCAATTGTTCTCTTAGAAATTTCATTTGTGATTCGCCATTTGTACTGCTCTTCAGACTCTGGTTAATGGTTTGCATTTCTGCTTCAAATTTGTCATAGGTGCTGCACATACCACATCCAGGAAAACCAAATTTTATATTGAACTGGGAATACATTTCTGTAATTCTGAATCCAACAATGGAAACTCTAGGTAGAAAAATTAACAATGTAGGAAAAGACAGATTGCTGCTTACTAAAGAAGACACATCAAGTTGTAGACAGGCACATTTAAAGACACTCACATAAAGCTTTTTGCCACAGTCTTTGTGAGTAAAAGACATGAAATGAAATGATTATGTGGTATTGTTGGCCCGGTGGCCCCATTTGGAGAAGTTCCACAGCCGGCTGCAAGTCATATTTCAGGTGATGCCACTTAGGGTGACCTGCGTTTGGTGATGATAAGGACAAGACAATACCCAGTCCAGTGGTGGAAAAAATTCCCAACCTGGCCAGGAATCGTACCCGGGCCCACTGCATGGTAGGCAAGCACATCACCACTCAGCTAAGCAGGCGGACGTCAATGAAAGAGACACACACACACACACACACACACACACACACACACACACACACACACACACAAGCAAGCACAAAACATGCACATATGACTGCCACTTCCAGTATCTCAGACCAGAATGCAACATCCCAAGGGATGCAAGTAGCAATCTGGAGGGGGTAGGGAATGTGAAAGGGGAAGGGATGGTAGTGTACAGGTGGGGAGAGAGACAAATGCTGTCTGGTGGAGTGCATGGGGACTAGCCTCCCAACAGGTGCAGCATTAGGGGATTGTGGGGGAGGGAGGTTGTTAAAAAAAGGAGGAAAAAGGAGAGGTGTGGGCAAAGACAAGTGAATGCATATGCAGAGGGCTGCAAATAAACAGGGTGGGTGATGAGAATGGGAAGGAGATGATAGGACAGAGGGGATGAAACTGTTGTTGGGAGATTGCAGGGGAGGGTAGTGGTTAAAAAAAGGAGGAAAAAGCAGAGGTGTGGGCAAAGGCAGATGGATGCATTGGCAGAGGGCTGCAAATAAACAGGATGGGTCATGAGAATGGGAAGGAGATGGAAACTGTTGTGTGGAGGATGTGTGGACAGTATGTTACTGTAGGTTGAGGCTGGTATAATAACAGGAGTGGAGAATGTGTTGTAAGGATAACTTCCATTTGCACAGTTCAGTAAAGCTGGTGGTGGAGGGAAGGATCCATCTGGCTCAGGTAGTGAAACAGCCATTGAAATCAAGGGTGTTATGTTCAGCTGCATGTTGTGCCATGGGGTGGTCTACTTTGCAGTTGGTCACGGTTTGGTGGTGGCTGTTCATTCTGGTGCACAGCTGGTTGGTAGCCATTCCAACGTAAAAAGCTGTGCAATGATGGCAGCAGAGCTGGTAAAAGATGTAGCTACTGTCACAGGTGGTCAGGGAAAAACTGGTCACAGGGCTGTAACAGGAAGTCCTAGGTGGATGGACTGGGCAGGTTTTGCACCTGGGTCTTCCACAGTGATATTATCCTTGTGGCAAGTGTTTGGGATTGGTAGTGGCATTGGGTTGGACTAGGATGTTGTGGAGGTTGGGTGGGCGATGGGACACCACTTTAAGAGGGGTGGGAAATATCTTAGGTAGGATGTCACTCATTTTAGGGCATGAAGGATGTGGTTGCAGTCCAGGGTGATACTGGGTGATAAAGAGGTCACTGCTTTGTGACCGGTTCTTAGGGAAGGTGGGAGGATTGGAATGTATTAGGGGAAAATGGCACAGATCTGTTTGCGGACTAGGTTCAGAGGATAGTGCCTCTTTAGTGAAGTTTTGGTGAGTAGCCACACTATATGAGATGGAATTTGTGGTGTTAAATGGATGATAGCTGTCAAAATGCAGATACTGTTGGTGATTAGTGGGTTTATTGTGGAGAGAGGTGTGGATGGATCCATCAGAAAGGAGGATATCAGTATCTAGGAAGGTGGCATGCTAGGCTGAGGAAGACCACATGAAATGAATAGGAGAGAAGGTGTTGAGGTTGTCAAGGAACAAAGATATGTTGTCTTGGCTCTGAGTCCAGATCATGAAGATATCATTAATGAACCTGAACCAGACTAGGGCTTTGGTGTTTTAAGAGGATAGAAAGGTCTCCTCTAGATGGCCTGTAAAAATTTTGGCATAGGAGGGCACCATGTGGGTACCCGTGGCTGTGCCACAGAATTGTTTCCCTTCAAGTGAAAATGTCTCGAATCCATTGTGAATGAAAGAAAAATTAAAGAGGGTAAATGATTACCAGACTCGACTTGCATACAAAAAGTTTCGATAGCAAATTGTCAGTGCTTGAAAACAATGTAATGGAAAAGTTTAAGACTGTTGAGCATAATGTTGATTCTTGTAACACTGTAGTTAAAGACAATGAGCATGAGGTGACAAAATTCCAGAAACAATTAGGTGAAATTCAGGATAATTTAGCCATGAAATTGGTGGGGACTTCTTTTAACGGATTTTGGGCAGGTGTTAACGTGCGTAATTTTCCAGGAGATGGAAAATTACACCCACTTGACTTTATCATGACTTGTCGTGGCAATTTTTCATTTGAAATGAGTGACACTGTAAAGATTAAATTCATTAAATATTTCCTTGATAGTGATGCTCTGACGTGGGCAAATTTGTCCACCACCTCTAATTTAACATACAGTCACTTTGAAAAAAGCTGTTTGAACAAATTTTTCTCAGAATCAGTTCAGGCTAAAATTAAAAGTGATTTCCTTAATGGACATCACTATAAAGAATGTGATGGCACAATGAGGGAATTTTGTGAGAAACAGTTATGAAAATTGGCACATTTGGGCAGATCTCTTGATGAATTAACGCAAATAGACATATTAAGATGAAGATTACCAAACAGACTTCAATGGGACTTAGTTTATGGACCAGATGACTCAGTTGAACAATTTTTGAATTACATGGAAAAATTAGATAGTGCATTGGAGAGAAACAAAAGGTTTAGTGGACACCACTATGAACAAAACCATAGGGGGTGGAACCAAAATTTTAATAATGGGAACAATCTAAGGAGAGACAATGGTAATTATCGAAATAATTATAATGGGAATCATCAAAATTATCAGCAAAATCGAAATGAGAATTATCAGGGAAACCCCAATAGGAAAGAGAATGGGAACTAGGGAAGAAATGAGAACATGGAAAGCAATAATTATAGCGGGAACAGGAATAGACAAGATGGGAATGGACAAGGCCAGTTAAACTAGGAGCCATCCTGATGAGGGCCTGTCAGTTTGGGACAAACAGATTTAACTTTAGAAATCAGGCTATGAGAAACCAAAGTAGGCATAGACAGAATAATTACGGAAAAAGACAGATTATTAATACAAGAAAGACACTTGAAAATATTAAGAGACCTTTTGATAAACAATTTTGGCGGCAAATAAGTGATAGGGGGGCAAGCAAAACTAATTGTAGACACATTAGTAATGATGATTCAGAAATCAGTGGAGATGTAATGAAGAATTTGTTCATGGAGGAAGAAAATGTTGTGAGATGTGATGTGGGGGATGGTTCCTATGTTAATAATGCTAATGACAGCTATGATACTTATGGAATTAATGCATTAATGTATTCTGATGAACTTGTAGTAAATGGTGATCTGAATGATGTGGAGACTTCTGTGAGTGGGAATGAGACTCAAGTACTGAACAATAGAGTTGTAGAACTGAAGGAAGAAGGGTGTGATGTTAATGTGAGGGATAATATTGAAGTGGTTGATGTTAGGGAAGGTGAATCATGTGTTGAGGTATTGAAAGGTTCTGAAGAAGAGGCTGTTGATGATAGAAATGCTGTGGAATATGGAAGTGAGGTAAAAGTTTTTGTTGTGGTTAAGGATGATGCAGATGTGGGTATTAAGGAGGAGGGTGTTAGTAATGAGAGTAATTGTTCAGTACAGGAGGATCAGGAAGCAGTCATGTTGGTCAATACATCATCAGCAATCAACAGGATAGATGCTGAGAATGAGGAGGAGGTAATTATTAACATAGAAAACAGGGAACAGAGACTTATTTGTAGGTTTTGGGATAAGCTTAATGAGGGTAATAAAGATAATATGTTTTGGAGGCAATTATTGGAAGTTTGGAAGAAGGTTTATCCAGTTTGGTGGGAGCAGGCAAAAGTGGCTGTAATATGTAAAGAATTGCTTACGGAGAATGATATTAATAATGTGTCTAATTATGTTTGTGAGGAGAAACCTGATTGTCTTGTGCACAATGTGCAGACTGAAAATACCTTAGCTTGTGTTAAACAAAATTGTGATCTAAATTTTAAAAGTGTGGAAGATGATTTATTGCATGAAGATGTTGATGAGCAAGAGAGTGAAATATGGGTTGCCCTTATATACAAATTTATTAATGATTGGACGGGTTGTTGTCTGATTGACACAGGGAGCCCCATATCAGGAGTCAGTGAAAAGTTAAGGGATAAGATAAATAAAAACCATGAGTTTGCAGAATTGCCAGTAGTAGGGGTTAAAATCAGGAGGGGAGGGGGGGGGGGGGCAACAGGAAGATCCAGTAAAACAGTAAAAAGTCAGATACTTTTTTCTTTCCAAGTTGGAGATTTGGAGATGTAATCTATGAGCAGGGTTGTCTTGCCATTCCGGAGCTGAGTGAAGATATAATTTTGGGCATGGATTGGATAGTGAAAGTGGAGATAGGATTTGACTGGGGAAGCAAAACTTGTACTTGTTCATCCTACAGATAAAGATAAGAGGTGTAAAGTGAATTTAATTTAGAAGTGCAGCAATAGTCATAATCAGATCAGGGGGGTAATTTTTCTGATGATGGGGGATATTTAGATTGTTTTGAACAACAGACTTCTGATGATGTGGGTTATCAAAACTTAGTAGAAAACAAAATTGCAGAAGCAGGGAATTTAACCCATGAAAAGCAATCTGACCTTGAGGAACTTTAATGGGAATATTCTGATGTATTTAGTGACAGACCAGGCAAAGTAAGAGGTTATGAATGTAAACTTGTACTTAAGCCCCATGAACCCTTTTTCATGAAACCTTATGGTATTCCAATAAGCAGGAGGAAAGCAGTAGAGAAAGAGTTGGAGAAGATGGAGACTTGGGGGGTTATTCGAAGATGCAATAGTGAATATAACAATCCGATTATAGCTATTGCCAATAAAGATAACAGTGTAAGACTTGTCCTTGATTCCAGATTTCTCAATAGATTATTATGTAGGGAAACTGATCATCCTGAAAACATTGATGAATTACTACACAAGTTTGAACATGTAAAATTTATGTGAAGTTTGGATTTGACCTTGGGATTTCATCAGATACCATTAGAAAGGCAATCTCAGAAATACACAGCATTCCTATACAATGCAAAATGGTACACATTTACTGTAGTACCTTTTGGACTTAATGTTTCTGTTGCAAAGTTTATTAGAGCCTTGGATTATGTTTTGGGAAAAGAATTGTTGAGTAGACTAACTATATATGTGGATTACATTTTGGTTTCAGGAAAAAGTTGGGATGAACACATTAGGTTACTTAAGAGAATTTGTGAGGAGTTTAGGAAAGGAGGCATGTCTCTCAAGCTATCAAAATGTAAATTTGGTGTAAAACAATTGAAATTCTTGGGTACATTATATCAGAGAATAGAATAGAGCCAGATGATGAGAAAATTGAAGCTTTTGCAAAGTTTCCACCTCCTAGAAATAAGAAACAGCTGAAGTCATTCCTTGGAATGTGTGGATTTTATAAGAAGTTATGTGCTACTCAGACGCTTAATGCACCATGTTTGGGGAATTTGCTTAAGAAAAATACCATATGGGATTGGGACAAAGATTGTCAGACTGCTTTTGAAGAGATCAAACATCAATTGATAAATAGTAAAATCTTATTTAAGCCAGATTTTGAATTACCATTCTGTCTGATGACTGATAGTAGCAACTATGGTTTTGCAAGCACAAGAGGACATCTGAAGAAGGTTGTTAGTATTTGTGTAGTAGGGTCAGTGGTTTGTTGCATTGCATGTCTGTCAAGATCTCATGCGAAATTCTTTCACATGAAATCTCGAGGGGGGGGTGGGTGGGTGTAATGTAATGGACTACTGAAACTACCAATACCACCAGCTGGTAAGGTGTGCGGTGCCGTCAATCAGCTTGAAGGAGCAAGTGAACTTTAAGTATGTAAACATAAACATATTGTTATTTTGTTACAAAACTGTTAATATGAGGACAATCATGAGGTATATTGCCACAGAACTATGTTATAAACACTTTTCATTTTTCATACTATGTTTTTCATATATGTATATGTGTGATGTGTAAATATCGATATACAAACAAGGTTGACGGTACTGCACAGTTTGTAAGCTCTGTGAACAGGAGCTGGTGGTTGGCGGGTGTAGAGACAATGGGAGATTGGTGTTGAGACGCCTTGTAATACGCCTGCTTTGAGAAGGTCAAGGATAGAGGGAATGAAATGATGTATTGGAAAAGCTGTTACATTGAAAATTATTGAATATCATCACGATCAGCATTTATAAAATAAAAGTTGGAAGTTTAAATATGTGTCAGTTCTTATGCAGCAGAATACACACCCTGGACCTCAACTTGATTTAACAAACAGCGGATCGCAAGATTCATCACTGGACCACAAGCGTGCAACAATGACCAATAAAGGTAAGAAAGTTATATTACTCTAAATTCAAATTGTGATGATACCTTTCTTTCTCCATGTCTTCAACCCTGTATGTACTCTGTTGTTAGAGTGAACAGTGTGACAGGGACTTGTGGTCGACTAGGCACACCAGGGAGACCACACAGGTTTAAAATGATAATTTGTAGCTTAATATACAACTACTGATGATAATTAATATTTGTCCCCTGGAGTAAGAGGTGCATTACAAGTTAATGGTAATGTGTGTGTGTGTGTGTGTGTGTGTGTGTGTGTGTGTGTGTGTGTGTGTGTGTGTGTATGTATGTGTGTGTGCCTCTTTTACCAATGAAGTCTGTGGGCAAAAGCTTTATGAGAGTGTCTTTAAATTGTGCCTGTCTGAAACTTGAAATTTCTTCTTTACAGGAAGTAGCAATCTGTCTTTTCCTACATTGTTTCTGTAATACTGGTAAGATACATGAGGGAACCCTTTTTTCTGTTCATCTGATACATTTTTTTAACATTCATCTCTGCAAGGAGGTACAGAATTTCTTGCTTACCCTTCTGCTGTAATGACCCTGACTGCATCTGAAAGATGCACTATGCCATTTAGCTACTTCAAACATCTCAGAACCTTTCCTGCTATGTAAATGATCATATTTCCCACACATATCTGTCAACACTGCACCTAGAGTCTTTCCTGATGTTTGTTTCCTGCAACATGATACCATGAATGTCAATAAAGGCTTTAAGAGAGAGAGTTATGTTTGTCATGTTTTGACCATCTGACACATGCACTTTATAGGAATATCCAGTGCCATGGAAAATTACATGGTCAAAGTCTTGTCTAGGTCTATGCTGTTTTATTGTGTTTATAGACATCAGTCCAAATAAGTAGGAATTCTGTGCATAATAACTTTTCATTTGATTAAATGCTTTAAAAATTAGTGATCTCTTTTCAGCAGATAGATTTTCAAAAATTTTAGTCTCTTACTCTTACAGTCTGGACTGGCTTCATGAGATGGTGAACTACTTTGAACATTCTGCCATAACTTTTTCTCTTCTTAGAAAACTTTTCTGCATTAGATAAATTTTGAATGCTTTCTACATCACCTTCCACATTTTCCATATTATCGTCTTGCAAATAAACGACATCCAGAGAATAATAATTATGAAAAAGAAAGACTGAGAACAATTAAAGCAGGGTTGCCAACAGTGTTTTGCAAGGAATACAGAATAAAAGAAATGGATTCAGAAATGTGGGAATGACAGTCGTAATTTTTCTCTATCCCACAACTGACATCTAGCATTGTTTCCATTCATAAGTAGTTTTCAGATAATTACAACACAACAATTATCACTGTTCATGCTACATGAGACTGTATATGCATTGTGCATTTCTTCAGCTTTGAACTGCCACTCCTTACGCATTTTTGACAAAAATGTAGCATCCATCATTTTTCCTGTTGCCTCTTTATTTCTTTCCAGTTACAAATTTAATAAGCCAGACAGTTTCAAAAATTTATCTTCAGATGTTATCTTGTTATTACCAGCTACTACATTACATTTAGTATGTATCACATTCCAATACTATGTCTTCTCCTAATGCAAGTATCTCAGAAAATTTGTCCACACAACCATAGACCAAAACTTTACTTCAATAGATAACATAGATCAGTAAAGCCTGACATGGTCACTGAGGGGAGGGGGGTTGGGAGAGACAGTGGTTTTAATATGGTTTCTTAAACAAAAAAACTTTAAAAGTAAAACTTTTAATGCCCATACCACAATTTTCCTATCACATTAATGTTTGATAACTAGTTTCAGTTGCTATCTGCAATCATCTTCAGATATGTAAGACATAGCCAAAGAAAATTATGCGCAATCAAGTAGAATAAAAAAACACTGTACAACACCTGACCCAAAATAATGGGGAGCCAATTGTAGATGTAAAAGTGAACAACTGACAAAGCCATTTAACAGTTAGTATAAACTATGTTAATGCTTCTCAGGTAACATACCATTCAAAATATGAAGAAGTGGTGAATAAGCACTGGAAAGCATCATTAGCTGTAGTCATGCAACAACATGTGTTTGTAAGTACCCAAAAAATAGCTCTAAGTAGTTGGTTCACATGGCTCTGAACACTATGGGACTTAACATCTATGGTCATCAGTCCCCTAGAACTTATAACTACTTAAACCTCACTAACCTAAGGACATCACACAACACCCAGTCATCACGAGGCAGAGAAAATCCCTGACCCCGCCGAGAATCGAACCCGGGAACCCGGGCGCGGGAAGCGAGAACGCTACCGCACGACCACGAGCTGCGGACTCTAAGTAGTTGAAAACATCACAGTGAGCAAGCCATGATGTAGACCTGTCAATAAAATTGTAGACCAGAAATCTCAAAAAGCTTACTCTACATCCAAATTGATTTTAAAACATAAAGATAATAATGGCACAAAGTTAGGTTACAATGTAAAGGTCTGTATTACATACTAGTTGGCAACATGCCACTTGTAGGAAGCAGATCCAATGTAATTGGGATTAATTCATGCGGGTCGTGGGAATATTGGGGCTGTAGGGGGATATGGGATGGAAAATCTGATTGTGAATGTGGTTTGTGAAGGGGGAGGTATTTCCTGTCTGTGAAGGCCATTGTGATACCTTCAACATACTTGGCAAAGGAATTCTTGTCATTGCACATACGCCATCACCGGGGAGTGTTTTGTTGGTGTGGAAGGAACAAGAGCTGTCAAAATGCAGGTACTTATGGTGGCTGCAGGGTTTAATGTAAGCAGAGGTGTAGATGGAAATCAGAGAAGAGGAGGTCAATGTCCAGGAATGTGGCATGCTGGCTGAGGAGGACTAGGTGAAGCAAATGTGAGAGCTGATGTTGAGGTTGTAAAGGGATGAGGATAGGGTGTCTTGGCCCTGAGTCGAGATCATGAAGATATCATTTCCATTGTTTGATGAACTCACATTAGTTATTTTCTAAACCCATATACAATTCACTCTCATATATGTATGAAAACAAATCACAAAACAAGTTACCATTAGCTCTCTAACATATCAGTATCCTAATGGCATCATAAACATTGCTGAATACACCACAGAACTTCATCTGAGTATCTTCAATAAACTTCATAAACCTCATCATAATACCATAAATCTCACACAATACTTCTGCATAGCTTCCATAAACAGCATTATAGTATTATATGCAGAAAAGTAGTCTAAATATAGTTCATATACCTTACTCATTACAATGCAGTATACATATGATCTTTAGTTCGCATAATTCATTTGGTTGATGGTCTGAGAGACATCTCCCTCTACAGAATTTTCCTCTCACAATGACACAATGAATGACAGATTTGCAAAGAATATAATATTTACATTTCGCATCAACATTTTTTGCACTCACTAGGACATGTTTTCATGTTATTGATAATACAATTGATAATCACAAAAGAACAGTACAAAATTTTGTCTGACTTCCGATTATGTGAAAATCAAATTTCATTTCTGAATTGCACTTACATTCTCTAAAACAACAGTAATTTCTATCTTTTCATCTTTAACTATTTTAACTTCATATACACAAAGTTTATCAACCTAATGAGAAACCAACACTTTAAATTTGTATATGTCAGGAAAATTTCAGTTTTAATCCTCTGGTGAGTTACCTATATATAAAGTATGCCAATGACAAATAACATTGTATTGTACTGTTCCACTGTTGTTTTACAATTGTAAGCCCATACCTATACCTTCATTACTCCTTCATCTAACACAGTGATAAGTTGTGCTGTCATGCATCAAACTGAACAACAATTATAAAAAAATAAACTGTGAGCTAAGAGAGAAAAAATTATGATCTGTGCAAGAAAATGATCTCTATTCTGAGTTAGTAGCACAATCCTACAATGAGGCAGTTGTCTATGAGATGATTAGCAATCAAATAAGGGGTTGCTAGGATCTGATGCAACTACACTGATTAATGCTTCTAGTGGGGAATTACTGTGGGATAGCACTTGCACATGACAACAGAGTGATACAATGAATGTTTCTTTCATTACTGTTTAATTAAACAGTGATTTAGCTCATATAATGTAAGTTTATTTTAAATTAAATGTCATACTTGGTGGACATTTAATTCACAGTACCCAGACCAAATATACTAAACTAACTCTTGCTTACTCCATTTTGAAACTAACACTACCTTGCTTGAAAGTGAATCAAACACTGTCTAACTCTTTAATGTGAAACATGTAACACACTCATACTGATAAAGCAGCAACAAGCTACATTTAAGAACATTTGACTAATCTCTGTGATATATTTTGTTTAAATAAATGAATGATTGTTTTATGTCTCCCTCACTGCCATGAAGAAGACACACTTCTGGTATACTTCAAGTTGCTTTTAGATGAGTTTTCCCATTACAGGTGCAATAACCATTTTGTAATGTATAACATTTATGCAAGTATCATAAAAAATACTTAAGTTAATTCACTGTGTTATTCTAATAATTTAATAAACATTAAGCATCACTATATTAAAGCATTATCCCTGTTTCTCTTCACAGATTTAGATTGTCTGTGGGACTGATGCCATATGCCGAAAACAAAGAGATACATTTGGCCAGCAGAAATTGTCAGTGCTGTTATTGCAAATGGCACAGCCAAAATATCTAAGAATTTTGTCTTCACAAAGGTTTAGTTCAAGGATTTCAAATACCAATGCCTTCAAATTATTCTGTCATTATTCAGTTTCAAATAACAAGGTCGTGGCATTCCTTTGTCATATAAGTAATGGCACAACTGGTAACATTTTCTCAATAAAATTACAAGTCTTCCAGCCAGTCCCACACACTTCTGCCATTGTGTAACTGAGATGCTTCTTTATACCAAGCCTCCCATTTGAGCTAAATTTTAGTACCAGCACTAATTTTGAAATCCAATATCAAAACATTAAATCTTTCATGAGATCACCTGTTCAAAATCATTGTCCTCTCTTCGTGTCATCCCTTCTTAGTAAAAGAACAGATATAAAGACAAAATATGCAAGAAAGAAAGAAAAATGATATATTTTACAGTATGAAAATCTAGATCCTTCCATAACTGGCAATTAAACAAATTAAATCTTCAACTTTTTTTTTCACACTTGATTTTTTTAAAAATAACATGATTTTGCATATAAACAACCTTTATAGAAATAAAGTAATTGTACATGTTTCAACATTATTTTGAAATGGAATTTCATAAAGTTTATCTTCTTATTTTTCTGTTTCCTTTCCATTCCAGATGTTGGCAACTATCTTGGCAGTGCTTTTACTGTTACTTGCAGCTCTAAATAGCTCTGTAGATGTTTTAGAGGTCCAAGTCTTCATGTTCTTAAGCCAGGATATTCTTCTCCAGCCAACACTTTCTTCCCTGGTATTTTTCCTTGCAGGATGGTCTGGAGGAGATGCTACCTGTTGTTGTTCTGCATGATGTGTCCCAGGTACTGGATCTTTCTTGCTTTCAGGGTGGCCAGTACTTCTTTCTCTTTCTTTATTCTTTGTAGAACCTTGACATTTGTAACATGCTCTGTCCACAGTATTCTTAACATTCTCCTGTACAGCTACATCTTAAAAGCCTCCAGCCGCTTACCCAATGATTCTGTCAGAGTCCGTGTTTCAACACCATAGAAGAAGGTGGAAAATACGTAGCAGCGTAGAAGTGTGATTTTCGTTGTCATTGCTAAGTCATGATTCTTGAAAAGGTTACCCATATTATTGAAGACAGCCTTGTCTTTTCCAATTCGAGCTCCCACCTCATCAGAAAGATCCCACTGGCCATTTATTGTAGTGCCAAGGTACGTGTATTTATGCACTTGCTCTAAGTGATTTTGGCCTATCTTAATGTGACAAACAAGTACTCTGTTTTCACTGATTATCATTGTTTTCATTTTTTGGGGGTTGACATCTAGAACACATTCAGAGCTTTTTTGTGCAAGTCTATCGACAAGGTAATGCAAACTGTCTTCACAATCAGAAAATATTATTCTGTCATCAGCATACAGGATGCTGTTTGTATATTTTCCATTTAAAAGCACTCCCATCTCTACTTCATCAACAGCTTCCTGAAAGATGTGTTTTGAATAGATGTTGGAAATCAGTGGGGATAATATACAACCCTGCCTTACACCTCATAGAATGTCTATGTCTTCTGTATTTTCTCTTTCCAGCCTCACAGAAACTGACTGGTTCCAATATAGGTTCACAATTATATGTTGGTCTTTATCATCCAAACCAACGTTCCTCAAAATGTCAACAATCTTCTGGTGTTTTACTCTATCAAAAGCCTTCTGATAATCAATAAAGCAGGCATAAATGTCACAATTCACATCTATGCACCTTTAAATAGTACCTGGATACTAAAAAATGCTTCGCACATGCCAAATGCATTTCTGAAACCATATAGTGAAATTTGTTCTTCACAGATCTTATAAATTCTTTGGTGAATGACCCTCAGAAAGATCTTTAGCAGGTGACTCATGAGGCTGATGGTCCTGTATTCACCACAAGTCTTAGCTCTGGGCTTTTTGGGCAATGTAATAAATTTGGATTTAAGCCATGCACATGGAATGTTACCAGAGTTGTAGATGTCAATGACTATTGTGGTCAACCATTTTAAATTATCCTCACAGAGCAGCTTGAGAATTTCGGAATTCACATTGTTGGGACCAGGTGATTTACTATCTTTCTTTCCATGTTTGAAAACTGTTTTCCTCTAAAAGTTACTCAAATTAAACAGAAGTCTATAATAAAACCATGGATTACACAAGGAATAAAGATTTCCTGTAAGACGAAAAGGAAATTGTATCTGTCGACCAAGAATAGCTCCAATGCTGATTATTTAGCTAAATACAAGGAATACTGTAGAACATTAAAAAAAGTAATTCAGACGTCTAAACAAATGCACTACGAGAAGAAGATAGCAATGTCAGGGAACAAAATAAAAACAATATGGGATATAGTGAAAGAGCAGACTGGTAGAACCAGAAAGGAACAGGAGCAAATAGCACTAAGGGTAGATGACACATTAGTAACTGATGGGCATAGTGTGGCAAATCTATTTAAAAAGTACTTTATATCCATTACTGATAGAATGGGACTTTCAGGATCAGTAAATAATGCCCTTGAATATCTGAAACTAGCGTTCACAAATAGCTTCAAGTACATGAATATATCACTCACTTCACCAAAAGAAATAAAATCCATAATAAAATCTTTAACAACAAAGCATTCTAGTGGGTATGATGAAATATCAACAAAGTTAATTAAGGCATGTTCTTGTGAGTTTAGTACAATTCTAAGTTACTTGTGTAACCAGTCAATTATAACTGGGACATTTCCTGACCGGCTAAAATATGCAGATGTTAAGCCTCTATTCAAGAAAGGGGCTAAAGAGATACCATCAAACTACTGACCGATTTCTCTTTTGCCAGCATTCTCAAAAATTTTAGAAAAAGTAATGTTCAGGCAGCTGCTCAACCATCTGACCACAAATAACATATTATCAAGAACACAGTTTGGATTTCTGAAGAGTTCTGATATCGAGAAGGCTATTTACAACTACAGTGAAAATGTACTTAATTCATTAAATAACAAATTACAAGCAACAGGTATTTTCTGTGATTTGTCAAAGGCATTTGATTGTGTGAACCACAACATCCTTTTAAGTAAATTAGAATTCTATGGTGTCACGGCCAGTGCTGCAAAATGGTTCAAGTCATACCTCACTAACAGGAAACAAAGGGTGTCAGTGCAAGGGACTAGTGAAATAAGTCATCAGTCATCATCAGAATGGGAAGAAATTACATGTGGTGTCCCACAGGGATCCATCTTAGGGCCATTGCTTTTTCTTGTGTACATTAATGATCTCTCATCAGTTACATTGCCAGAAGCAGAGTTCGTTTTGTTTGCAGACGACACAAGTATTGCAATAAACAGTATGTCAAGTGTAGTTCTAGAAAGATCTGCTAATGATATTTTCATGGATATTAATAAATGGTTTAAAGCCAACTCACTGACATTAAACTTCGAAAAGACTCACTATATGCAATTCAGAACCTGTAAGAGGTTTCCACACAGCATATGCATAAAATACGAAGAAGAGCAGATAGAAGAGGTTGACAGTCTTAAATTCCTGGGATTACAACTTGATAATAAATTCAGTTGGGAAGAGCACACCACAGAACTGCAGAAACGCCTTAACAAATCTGTATTTGCAATTCGAGTGTTAGCAGACATAGGCAACATAAAAATGAAAAAGCTTGCATACTTTGCCTACTTTCATTCCATAATGTCATATGGTATAATATTTTGGGGTAACTCTTCAAGTCAAATAAAAGTTTTCAGAGTCCAAAAGCATGTAATACGTATTATTTGTGGAGTAAATTCACGGACGTCCTGTAGAAACCTCTTCAAAGAACTGGGTATACTAACTACTGCCTCTCAGTGTATTTACTCATTAATGAAATTTGTCCTAAATAATATCTCTTTTTCCAACAAACAGCTCAGTTCATACATACAATACCAGGAACAAAAATGATCTGCACAAGGACTTAAAAGCACTTACTTTAGTTCAAAAAGGGGTCCACTACTCAGGAACATTCATCTTCAATAATTTTCCAGTAAACATAAAAAATTTAGTTACAAATAAAGATCAGTTTAAAAGGAGCCTGAAAGACTTACTAGTGGCCAACTCCTTCTACTCCATTGACGAATTTTTAATAGAAACAAATGATGTATTGTATATATTCATACTATTAGCATTTTTATTTCAGCTTTTTAAAAAAAAAAAAAAAAAAAAAAAAAAAAAAAAAAAAAAAAAAAAAAAAAAAAAACTTGTTCCATATCCATGAGGATCTGCTCAGCACGGATCTACGGAACAAAAACTAATCTGATCTAATCTAATTGCAGCGTGTACTTCTTCCAGCAGAATTCCAGGTCCTGTTTTGCAATATATTTGAGGAAGTGCTGGCTGGTTGTGATAAAAGAGTTGTTTTATGTATGTTTTCCATGTTTCTTTAAGCTCATCTTGTCCAACTATTATTTTTCCTTCATTATTCACCACCCTGTTTCCTGTTCTTTTTCTTTAATTTCCTGTCACTTCCTTGACTTTTTTATGAATATTGAAACTATCATGCTTCAATTGTAATTCCTCTATTTCATTGCACTGTTCCTGTATTTCTCTGATATTCTTGTATTCATCAGGATTACTTTTCAATTTCCTCCTTCTGTCCATCATTTTAAGTATCTATTTAGTCATCCACGAGTTCTTTTTGGTGGCATTGGATTTCAGATGTTCTTCTTTAACTGATTCCACTATAAGGTTTATCTTTTTAATTTTCTCTTTGGTGCACAAGTTACCTGACAGAGACTTTAGTTCATTACTCAGATGGACTCCTGCATTTTTTCTTACAGAAGATTCTTTCAGTTTGCAGGTATCATAGATTTTTTACTTTTTTCTTTTGGACTCTCTTCATTCTGAATTTAAAGACACCAACTAGGGAAACATGGTCCAAGTTAATGTCGGCACCTGGATAGGTTTTCATTGAGAGACAGCTGCTTTTGTACCTTTGATTTATCAAGACATAATCAATCTGATTCCAGATAATATTTTTGTCTGAATGTCTTGGGGACTTCCAGGTGTAGAGACGTCTGGGTCGTAGTGTGAAGAATGTATTAGTTATTATGAATCTCCACTCTCCTGCAAATGCACTGAATAGTTTGCCTCTCTCATTCCTTTCATGATGTCCATAGTGACCTATAATGTCACCTTCAGATCACCTTCCTATTTCGGCATTAAAATCTCCCATATAAAGTTTATAAAACAAGTGATATTGTTGATATGACAAATATCTTATCATTTATTTGAATCAACTGTGGGTCCTTGGTGAAACATTGTAAATTAACTAAACAAACACTGTTTTATGCATTTTTTTCATAAATTTTATTGTGGTTACTGCACAACATAGGTTTTGGGTTATAAGCCCATTTTCAAGTAAATTACGGATTGCAAAGATGATAAAGTATAGACGTAGATAAACACGATAAGGCAAAGATAAACTTCTCAACTTCTTAATGTATATGTCCTTGGCTCAATGTAAATTTACTTCAGAGACCATTGTTTGACAAATTACATATGGAATTACTCAATTTTGCAATTACACTTACATGATTGAACATACCTATGAATAAAGTAATGAATCAGCCAGGAACTCTTTATCTACAGATGGACTGAGGCCCAGAGTTGTACTTCTATCTAGAAGTTGTCATATCATATAAAAGAGGAGAATAATTGAATTGGGTTTGATCATTTAATAGTAGGTGTGAGTAATATACATGTCTGTTTTTTAATTCCTAGAATTTCTAACTGGCTGATTCCACCCACCCCCTTTCTGCTCTGCGTCTAAGACTTGTACATCTATTATGTGTCTGTTATGGTAATGTTCCGCGAAGGCTGAATCAGGCTTCTTCAGTCCCCGGTTTCTTTGATTTCTATGAAGTTCTTTAAGCCTGATGCAGATTGACCTCCCAGTCTGTACAACATAGGAAGATTGACACTCCTGGAATATTACCTTATAAACCCCAATTTTTGTGATGTCTTTTTGTCTTTTGCTTTGAACAAGTAAGTACCTATTGTCTGAGGGACATAGAAAGGCACAGAGAAACTCTTTGCCCTCAAAATGTTACTTATCTTGTTTGGTGTTCTCCCTATAAAAGGTAATTTGCACCATTTCTTTTCCAGTTTGTCTGTATTGTTCATTTGGGACAGTACAGACCTTGTTTGCTTTTTCATATTTTTACTTACAACTTTGTCAGTGATGCTGGAGTCAAATTCATTATTTGTGTCTATTTTTTTTATTGTATTAAATTCCTGGTCAAAGTCTTCTTAGGACACAGGGATATAAAGGAGACTGTGGATCATATGGTGAAATGCTGCATGTTTATTGGCTGTATAATGTTGGGAGAAAGCCAGGATGAGTGTGTCAGTGAAGGAGTCTTTTTGATATATTTTAAGTTTATGATTCTTGTCTTCTATTTTTAAGCTAATGTCCAGCAAATTTATGCTGGGTCCACCTAATTCCATGATGACCTTTATATTAGTATGCCACTGATTCACATTTTCTGCAAATTTCTTGAATTGTCTATTGGAACCTTTCCACATACAAAGAATATCAACAACATATCTGTGTCAATACACAAGATGTTTAGCCAATGGTTCCCTCTTATGAAAACCAGTCTCCCACTTGTCCATGAAGTTTTTTGCTAGTAAGGGGGATACAGGTGAGCCCATTGCCAGACCATCTGCTTGCTTATAATAACTCTCTTGAAAATGGAAATAGTTTTGATTTAAACAGCATTCCAATGTACTAACAATGCTCAGCTGTTCTTCTGGAATAATGGTGCATGAATATCCCCATGGTCTTTCATTGGAATACTTGTGAACAAGCTATACACATCAGAAGTGACTAATTTTCCATTTGCTGGAACCATAACATCTGTTTGCTTGTTAACTAAATATAAACTGTTCTTAATGCTATATTTCCTTTGTTCAGTATCTTCTTCAAAACAGTGTTGATCCTGCTGGCAATCCTGTGTACTGCAGCTTGTATTGCAGATACCATTGGACAGATTAACACTTCTAGTTTGTGGAGCGTGGGTAAAACCAGTAAAACCATACAGCTGGGAGGCCCTAGGATTCATTTACAGAATGCTCTTACAACTATACTCAGAAAAAATGTTGCGGCACTTTTTCTGCTTAGCCTGATCATTGTAATAAGCTGTTGGATCTCTGTAGCTGCACTGACTGGAAAAAATCTTCTACTTTCTGAAACTGAGCTTAATGGAGTTTTTGTTCTGGGTGGATGGCCTCCTTTCAAACAAGGCAGGCCTTTTGTGGTTGAGGTCATGTACACAGCCTGTCAAAGTCTCTAAAAATACTCGTTATTGCCCCAGTGCAGAACCACTGGCAGGATGTAGGTGCTGAACATGCAGGTGCCAGGCCCTGGCTTGAGCCTGTGCTGCTACAAAATACAGCATGAAGCAAAAGGGTCTCGACACACTTCCGTGGTGTATTCCTGAAGTTACCTGTACATCTGCCAATGACTAAACAGTGAATATAACATGCTCTGTCCTCCTACTGAAAAAAATTTCTGCAAGTCAACCGATATTGCATCTATCTGTCTGCCTCAATCTGCAGCTTACCATTATGTCACGTAAGTTTCATGTTACCAATGTTTTCAGAGCCCATACTGGTTGGCATTAAAGTCATTCTTCTTGAGATACTCCATTATGTTTGAGCTCAGAACGGACAGATCTCAACGGTACTGGGTGGTTGTTTCATAGAATGCTTCTGATACTCCTCTTGTAGCCAGGCGTGACCTGTACTTATTTATTTTATTTATTTATTTATTTTTTACTTGGGGGGGGGGGGGGGGGGGTGGCAAGTTGTATAGTAGTTTCAGATTAAAAGAGGGGCTACTTTAGCTACAAATTTGGTATAACAATTGATAGGGGATGCATCCTCCCCCCATGAACCATAGACCTTGCTGTTGGTGTGGAGGCTTGCGTGCCTCAGCGATACAGATAGCCATACTGTAGGTGCAACCACAATGGAGGGATAACTGTTGAGAGGCCAGACAAACGTATGGTTCCTGAAGGGGGGCAGCAGCCTTTTCAGTAGTTGCAGGGGCAGCAGTCTGGATGATTGACTGATCTGACCTTGTAACACTAACCAAAACGGCCTTACTGCAATGGTACTCCGAACAGCTGAAAGCAAGGGGAAACTACAGCCATAATTTTTCTTGAGGGCATGCAGCTTTACTACATGGTTAAATGATGATGGCGTCCTCTTGGGTAAAATATTCCGGAGGAAAAATAGTCCCCCATTCAGATCTCTGGGCAGGGACTACTCAAGAGGACGTCATTATCAGAAGAAAGAAAACTGGCGT
This sequence comes from Schistocerca piceifrons, assembly GCF_021461385.2. Classification (NCBI taxonomy): domain Eukaryota; kingdom Metazoa; phylum Arthropoda; class Insecta; order Orthoptera; family Acrididae; genus Schistocerca; species Schistocerca piceifrons. The sequence goes on from NC_060143.1 coordinate 586,924,556, forward strand.
TCTGCGGATTGGAGCATGGAATGTCAGTTCCCTTAATCGGACAGGTGAATACAGGCTTATAAATACAAAATCAAATAGGGGTAATGCAGGAGTAGGTTTAATGATGAATAACAAAATAGGAGTGTGGGTAAGCCACTACAAACAGCATAGTGAACTCATTATTGTGGCCAAGATAGATACGAAGCCCATTCCTACTACAGTAGTGCAAGTTTATATGCCAACTAACTCTGCAGATGATGAGGAAATTGAAGAAATGTGTGATGAGATAAAAGAAATTATTCAGATGGTGAATGGAGGCGAAAATTTATAGTCCTGAGTGACTGTGGATTGATGGTAAGAAATGAAAGAGGAAGCCACCTGGTAGAATTTTGCACAGAGCATAAGTTAATAATAGCTAACATTTGGTTCAAGAATTGTAAAAGGAGGTTGTATACATGGAAAAAAGCCTGGAGATACTGACAGGTTTTGGATAGATTATATAATGGTAAGACAGAGATTTAGGAACCAGGTTTTAAATTGTAAGACATTTTCAGGAGCAGATGTGGACTCTGACCACAATCTGTTGTTATGAACTGTAGATTAAATCTGAAGAAACTGCAAAAAGGTGGGAATTTAAGGAGATGGGATCTGAATAAACTGAAAGAACCAGAGGTTGTACAGAGTTTCAGGGAGAGCATAAGGGAATAATTGACAAGAATGGGGGAAAGAAATACAGTAGAAGAAAAATGGGTAGCTTTGAGGGATGATGCAGTGAAGGTAGCGGAGGATCAAATAGGTAAAAAGACGTGGGCTAGTAGAAATGCTTGGGTAACAGAAGAAATATTGAATTTAATTGATGAAAGGAGAAAATCTAAAAATAAAGTAAATGAAGCATGCAAAAAGGAATACAAACGTCTCAAAAATGAGATCGACAGGAAGTGCAAAATGGCTAAGCAGGCATGGCTAGAGGACAAATGTAAGGATGTAGAGGCTTATCTCACTAGGGGTAAGATAGATACTGCCTACTGGAAAATTAAAGCGACCTTTGGAGAAAATAGAACAACTTGCATGAATATCAAGAGCTCAGATGGGAACCCAGTTCTAAGCAAAGAAGGGGAAGCAGAAAGGTGGAAGGAGTATATAGAGGTTCTATACAAGGGTGAGGTACTTGAGGGCAATATTATGGAAATGGAAGAGAATGTAGATGAAGATGAAATGGGAGATATGATACTGCATGAAGATTTCAACAGAGCACTGAAAGACCTAAGTTGAAACAAAACCCCCGGAGTAGACAACATTCCATTAGAACTACTGACAGCCTTGGGAGAGCCATTCCTGACAAAACTCTACCATCTGGTGAGCAAAATCTATGAGTCAGGTGAAATACACTCAGGCTTCAAGAAGAATATAATAATAATCCAATCCCAAAGAAAGCAGGTGTTGACAGATGTGAAGATTACTGAACTATCAGTTTAGTAAGTCACGGCTGCAAAATACTACTGCGAATTCTTTACAGACAAATGGAAAAACTGGTAGAAGCTGAACTCGGGGAAGATCAGTTTGGATTCCATAGAAATATTGGAACACGTGAAGCAATACTGACCCTACAACGTATCTTAGAAGAAAGATTAAGGAAAGTCAAACCTACATTTCTAGCATTTGTAGACTTAGAGAAAGGCTATTTACAATTTGTACAGAAACCAGATAGCAGTTATAAGAGTGGAGGGACATGAAAGGGAAGCAGTGGTTGGTAAGGGATTGAGACAGGGTTGTAGCTTTTCCCCGATGTTATTCAATCTGTATATTGAGCAAGCAATAAAGGAAACAAAAGAAAAATTCGGAGTAGGTATTAAAATCCATGGAGAAGAAATAAAACCTTTAAGGTTTGCCGATGACATTGTAATTCTCTCAAAGACAGCAAAGGACTTGGAAGAGCAGTTGAATAGAATGGACAGAGTCATGTAAGGAGGAGATAAGATGAACATCAACAAAAGGAAAACGAGGATAATGGAATGTAGTCGAGTTAACTTGGGTGATGCTGAGGGAATTAGATTATGGAATGAGACACTTAAAGCAGTAAAGGAGTTTTGCTATTTGGGGAGCAAAATAAATGATGCTGGTTGAAGTAGAGAGGATATAAAATGTAGACTGACATTGGCAAGGAAAGCGTTTCTGAAGAAGAGGATTTTGTTAACATCAAGCATAGATTTAAGTGTCAGGAAGTCGTTTCTGAAAGTATTTGTATGGAGTGTAGCCATGTATGGAAGTGAAACATGGATGATAAATAGTTCAAACAAGAAGAGAATAGAAGCTTCCGAAATGTGATGCTACAGGAGAATGCTGAAGATTAGATGGGTAGATCACATAACTAATGAGGAGGTATTGAATAGAATTGGGGAGAAGAGGAGTTTGTGGCACAACTTGACTAGAAGAAGGGATCGGTTGGTAGGACATGTTCTGAGGCATCAAGGGATCACCAATTTAATATTGGAGGACAGCGTGGAGGGTAAAAATTGAAGAGGGAGACCAAGAGATGAATACACTAAGCAGATTCAGAAGGATGTAGGTTGCAGTATGTACTGGGAGATGAAGCAGCTTGCACAGGATGGAGTAGCATGTAGAGCTGCATCAAACCAGTCTCAGGACTGAAGACCACAACAACAGAGGATGCATCAAGTCCTAGAAACTTGTTTAACAGTACCAATTTTTAACATAATTGCCTGTTGATTGTGATTTAACTGTTATACTTGCAATTAATATGAAAGGCATTTTCGGTCTGTGAGATATTTTTATATTAAAATGAAAACCAGTGGTGGCTACCTTAAAAGAAACTGGGGCCTTTTTGATTAAATGACTGACTTAATTCTGAACTTTTACAAAAGTTAATGCAATATCTTCTGAAAGTTGCACAGCCCACAGTCTTGGCTTGGAGAGCATATCTTCTAGTAGAATATACAATGAATATAAATATGTTTCCTTGCAGAAATTAGTATCAAACTGATTATTCGACTTCATAATATTAAAATGATTGCAGGTTCTATTGTATTTTACAAACAAAATACTATGGCACCTTAAATGGTGCACTCAAACTATAATTATGAAATAAAAATGCTTTCATATTTAAGAAAACAAACAAAATTATGAATCTGTAAAGAAAAGACAGATTTTTAAATGTGGTTAAATTTTAACAGTATATTTTAAAGAAATAAAAGTCACACAGCAAACATTTGATACCTAATATTTAAATCCTCTATCTGAAACACATGATATTCAAATTCATGTACTTGATATTCTGTATAGTAATAACAGTTCCAGTTGTAAATAATTAAGCAACAGCCCAAGAAAGATATCCTACGGCCATTTCATCAACCCCACAGAATTAATTACATAACATGAATCAAGCAAACCAAGAGAGGCAAACTCAGTGGCGAGCAAAAAGAAAGAAAAAGAAAAAGAGGAGAGCAAATGAGAGTGGTGCCTTTGTTTCACTGCTGTTTATACTAATTACACATTATGATCTATATTATTGATATATTATCCAGAGGAGTCTGGAATAGTTACATTACCTTTCGTAAATTTCATGTAAAAGTTGGGAACGTTTTTAAATGCCTCCTAAATGTTGAGATCACATTGTTTTGACTGTAGGAGATCAATATTTAACCATAGTCACTTCATTTGTTGTTTACATAGTTCATTGGGATAAGTTCATAGTTTTACATGTTACATTGATAACTTTTCTTTCATTTCAGGAAAAAGGTGATTATATGAGTACATTTACATTTATGTTTTAGTGTTGCCCTTGTTATTTGTCTAAGGCCTCTGTTCTAAATTGTAACTTGACTGTAATTACTCATCCACCCATTCAGGTGCAGTACCAAGTAAAGTGGGGTAAAAAGCTGAGGGATGGACATAGTCCTCAGTCTATTTCTTCACTGAAAATTGTTTGAATGTTTGGACAGCAAAGCACAATGATACCTTACATGTTAAAAGGCAGTACAAATATTGAAGAAATTCATAGGCATTTTGTCATGTCATGTTGAAAATGCATTAAATTCTGAAGTCCATAAAATGTTCCCAATAATACATGTCAAACAGGATTATTACACAAAATGTTAAGTTTTTAAACAATTCTTTTGTGTAAGAGTCTGTTATAATATAGTAGAATGAAGGCTTTCACGACCGGGTGACATGGCTGTTGATATACTTTCCGGGATGTGAGGTCGTGGTCCAAGAACTTTTCTGCTCCTTACGTTTCGTCCAGGACTGCGCTGGACTTCCTCAGAGATGCTGCTCCGCTGAGTCTTGCCGACTCTGACTCCGACTCTGCAAGACTCAGGGAGCAGTGCCCCTGAGGAAGTCCAGCGCAGTCCTGGACGAAACGTAAGGAGCAGAAAAGTTCTTGGACCACGACCTCACGTCCCAGAAAGTATATCAACAGCCATGTTATAATATAGTTTATTTCATTTAAACATCTCATTACCTGAGTATGTCATAAATGTTCTTCCTCACAAATCAAAATTGTAAGTCTTTACAAAATTGGGTTCGATTAAGAGATTTTTCACAGTTTTACAACATAGAATACAAAGATTTGTAAATGCAATCATAGATCTTTTGACAGATTTAAAGAATGATGGTTCTTGCTGGTAAATGACAGTTGATGCCAAGACACTCAGGTGTGGAAAGGAACGTGGGAAGACATGCTAAGATTTGCAGCTGGTTACTGGATACAGGTGGCTACATCTTACTCTTCCGCAAGACAGTCATGCCGGGTATGGGGTACATGGAATACAATCAATTTAGAATTAATATACAAGCATACAATTACACAGCTTGACTGAAAGAGGGTGTATTAGTACATGTATTGTCCTACACATGCTTATAATGGTTGTATATTCTGTTCGTGGTGATCGTTTACAGTCTGTCCTGTCAATTGATTTCTTTTGTTTGCATTCTGTTTGATGCAGTGAAGTTTTACTATCTGTACTGTTGTTCACATTGTTGTTTCTTTCTGATTGCATTATGATTGTTATTTGTTTACAGTGAGCATTGCAGTTTATTTATTGGCATATTATGCTATCACTATTTGCACTAAAAGAACATTCGTAGCTTAGTGGTGAAAGATCTCTACGTTTTGAAATACTGCGAGAACTGAGTGATCACACGGCTCACGTTCCACCATGATGTGCCTACAACCCTAGAGGATGTGAAACAACGTATTGTGGCAGCCTGCGGTGACATTGCACCAGATGTACTGCAAAGTGTGCGACATTCATTACACCAGAGATTGCAATTGTGTGCTGCAAATGATGGCGACCACATTGAACATCTATTGGCCTGACATGTCGGGACACACTCTATTTCATTCCGTAATTTAAAACGGAAACCACGTGTGTACGTGTATCTCATCCCTCATGGTAATGTACATGTGCATCAGTGAAAAAGATCAATAAAAAGGTGTTAGAATGTGGACGTAATGTGCTGTTCCAGTCTCTTCTGTACCTAAGGTCCATCACCGTTCCCTTTGGATCCTTACGTAATTCGGTGATCTCCGATACACACGATCGAACAGCGGAGGAGTGGTACTCAAGCGTCAACTTTAGGTTACAATATCTCCGGATGTAATTAACATTTTACAATGCAACAAATGGCACTGATTACGTATTTGTTTATATGTTCAGATGTGCTAACAAAACTAATGGGGTTCCATTTAAAAAACGTAGGTTTGTGTTAAAAAACATACTTCCGTGCATTTTTTTTATGGTTTGTATTAACCAATTACACTAGCCCCTCTCCTCACATTCGGTCTGTGGAATCGATTCGTCAGTATTTGATGTGGTTTACGAAATATATCCAGCAGTAATGTTAGGTGACTCACCCTGTATATGGCATCTCCAGGATTTCCCAAGAACATAATTCCATACCAGAGGTGGTAGTGTACAACTTCATAATATACACACTGAAGAGTGTTGTAACTGATACAGTTGTTTAATATCTGTAACACAAAACAAGAAGTACTTAATTTTTTGTTCTTTTGCTCAATATGTGCTTTCCATTTCAAATTGTCTTGTAGATGAAGTCCAAGAAATTTGGTACAGGCTGTTTTGGTAATTGACTCTCCATATAGCTCTAGATTGGGTGATATCTGATTTTTTTGTTTGTGCTGTGTGTATATCCATAGCTACAGTTTTTCCAGTGTTCATTATTAAGTCATTGTTATCAAAGTAACATCGTAGCCTGTCAGTGGCTTCTCTTATGTTTTTTACAAGAGTTTCTTCTGAGTTTCCTATAATTAGAACACTCGTATCATCAGCAAATTGAAATATTTTACTGCTGTCATTGCTTATGTTGAGATCATTTACATATAGTAAGAACAGAACAAGACCCATTACTGATCCTTGTGGCACTCCATATTTAAAAGACAGTAGCTTGGAATTATAATTCTTAATGACATTATGCTTCTCCTGATCTATTTCCACATATTCTTCCCTGTTCTTAAGATAAGAGCTGAGCCAGTTGTTAGCTGTTCCCCTAAAGCCAAGATTTTCTAGCTTGTATAGTAATTTATCATGATTTATGGTGTCAAATGCCTTTGACAAATCTAAAAATATGCCCATGGTAAGTTTTTTGCTGTCTAATGCTATCAGTGCCTCTAACAGAAAATAATGAACTCCTGATTCGGTTGAACAGTTTGCTCTAAATCCATGTTGAGATTCTGACAGATTGCCATTATCCTCCAAGAAGTCTGTTAGTCTCTTATTGAAGAGCCTTTCTAATACTTTTGAGAAAACAGACATAAGTACCAATGGTCTGTAGCTGAAAATATCATCTTTGTTTCTTTTCTTGTATAATGGCTTTATTTTTGCTGTTTTCAAACATGAAGGAAAAGTTACCGTAGCAAAAGATAGGTTATATAGGTGAGTTACGGGTTCAGTGATCAAGTCCCCACATTTCTTTACAATGAAATCAGATATATCATCTACACCTGCAGAGTGTTTCATTTTGAGACTTTTTATTGTAACCTGTACTCCTACATTTGTTGGGTACAGAAACATTGATTTGCTTGAGACTTTTTTCCCTGTTTCCGTATGCTGTTTTCTATTGGAGGTCTTTTGTAGTAGTTTCTCTGTTACATTTATAAAATAGTTTTTAAACATATTAGCTACTTCTTGTGGGTTATTAATGTTTTCCAAGCCAGCCTTTAATACAATATTACCAACTCTAGATTTGCAAGATTCGGTTTCTTTCTTTACAACTTGCCAGATTGCTTTGGTTATGTTTGAAGGATCTTCTATGTATTTGCCACTGTCTCATTTCTTTGCCTCCTTTATTATTTTATTTAAGATAGATTTATATTTTTCCAAATAACTATCAAACTCCTGAGTTGTGTTGTAGCTTCTTGCAATATTGTGTAGGTATCGTTTTCTAGCACACGATTTCCTCATACCTTTAGTAATCCACTTGTTGCTTTTAGTGGTTTAGGTTGTTTTGGCATTCAATGGAAAAGCAAGATTAAAATAATATTTAAAAATCTTCATGAATCTCTGAAACTTATCAGAAATATTATCTGTACGTACACTAGCTCCCATGATTCTTGTTGGAGATAATTGTGGAATGTTTGTACTGCAGTATTACTGAAAGTTCTGTCCATGTGTGTAGTCTTCCTCATATAATTATAGGATGGGTTAGTGTTTACACAAAAGCATATAGCCTGTTCATGATGATCTGCCAGTCCATCTTTAATTACCACTGACTTATATTTTGTTTTGGAGCTAATTATTATTTGGTCTATAGTAGTACTAGACTGATTCATTTCATGTACAGGGGAGTGGATTGTAATGTCCAATTAGTGGCTGTTAATATGTTCATCAGTTCAGATTATGAACTGCTTCAGTTATTAAAGGCTACATTTAGGTCACCACATATAAGAACTGTTTTTCGATTTGTTACTACTTTGGTAAAGTATGAAGCCGAGTGTTGAATTTTTTCAGGTGCTTATCTAGAGATCTATATAAACATATTACAGTTAACTTGAATGCTGGAATTTCTATGCCTGATATTTCAAAAGGTGAAAAGTGGAACGACAACAGAAAACATAATTAACTTTTTGAAGAAAATCCTACCAGGTCATAGCAACTTCCACGTAGAAAAATTGGAACTAAGGGTGTAAATAGTAGTTTTAAGATTGGTGTCGACTTTCATCTAAAAGACAAGCTAATGGACACTGCTGTATGGCCCAAAAATGTTGTATTTAAACGTTGTTTGTTGCGGAGACCAAATTTAAGCCAATAAAATAGATTATGAAGTTAAAAACAAGGATCATGGATCACTGTATAAGAATGTTGCTAGTACTGAAAACAATATGCCTATAATCATTGCAAGTGTAAATGTGCAGTGCATAAGAACCAAAATGGATCTCCTATCATTTTTTATAGAAGAAATTAAAGCAGATGTTTTATGTATTTGTGAACACTGGCTAGCTGAAGCAGAAGGTGATTTCTATAAATTTGTTGAATACTTAGACATGGCCAGTGCTTGCTTTTGAAGAACTGCAACCCACGGTGGGGTCTCTGTGTATGCCAACAGAGATCATAGCATCAAGGAAATTGATTTAAGCAGTTTTTGTGTGGATTTTGATCTTGAATTAGCTGCACTGTTATTAACAAATATTGATTTAATTGTTGTTGCTGTGTACAATTCACCAGATGGTAACTTTGAGAACTTTATTGGACATATGGAGAACTGTTTGTCTTACCTAACATGCCTAAAGTCAAAAATTGCACTGTGTGGAGATTTTAACATACCCATAGGTGATGGAGGTGCCAGAGAGAGGGTCTTTATGAGATTAATTATCAGTTATGTGTTGTTTATTGCAAATAAGCTCCCAGCAAGGGGTGGTGCATGCCTGGACACCATAGTCACCAACCTCAACATCTGGGATTATAAACTCGGTGTAGTTGATCCTATGATAGCAGATCACTGTGCGCTAGTAATGGAAACCAGTATGAGGAGCAAACTGCAGATAAGCACATGGCATTGAAACTACACATTCAAAAGAAGATTTGTTAAAGAAGAGAGACTAAATGATCTCAAAGCATCTCTGTCTTGTGTAAACTGGCAGCAGAAAATTGCAGAGTTAGTAGGCAGTGATTCTTTCTTATGTCTGTTCCAAACCGTAAAAGCAATATTTTATGACATGTTATTGGTAAGACCAGTGAAGAATCCTGTGGACAAATCACAAGGTAGGCAGAAAGTTATCAATGTGAAACAATGGTACACACCCGAGCTCAATAAATTGAAGTGTATTGTAACAATGTGCAAGGACCGAATGAAATCAGCTTTAGACATTCCAGCTAAAGAATTATATCACCACAACTACCTAAAAGCCAAAAAACTTATAGGAAGGCAGTAGAGGAAGCAAAAAAGAAATATAATGATACATTCATTAGAGAGGCCCAAAATCCTTGTAAAGCTGCCTGGAATCTTGTAAATGAGAACAGAGAGAAGACTACCTGCTGCTTAAATTCATGTAGCCCTGATGACTTCAATGAATATTTTGTCAGAACAGTGGAAAAGACAGTGAGTGAAATTCCACACTCTGACCTAGATCTGACTGCAAACATAAGAAATGCAGAGAGTTGCAGTATTCAAAACTGGAAGGAAGTACACCCTGAAGACATGATAAAAATTGTGAACTCCTACAAACACTCAGAAAGTGTAGACATCTATGGCATGCCCTGCACACTGCTAAAGAAAATTATTTGCAGAATTAGCTCAGCCACTAGCCATAGCAATAAACAAATGTCTATCTTCTGGTGTCTTCCCATACTTCCTTAAACTGGCATGCACAGTACCAATATATAAGAAGGGGGATCCATGCGAGGTGTCCAGCTCAGACCAATCTCAGTGGTACCAGTACTAGCCAAAGTTACTGAGTCTGTGATGCACTGTCAGGTACTGAATTACTTTGAGGAAAACAACTTATTCCAAAACACACAGCATGGATTCCGCAAAGGGAGATCAACAGCAACAGCCACACTGAACTTATTAAAAACAATTCGACAGAGTTTTGAAGAGAGAGAGAGAGAGAGAGAGAGTGGCACTGACACTCTGTGACCTCAGCAAAGCCTTTGACTGCATCTCACACACAACACTAATAGCCAAGTTAATGTGCTATGGTGTTGGAGGTGTTGTTCTATCAACACTCCAATCTTATTTGGAAAACCGAAAGCCGGTAGTATCAGTGCACAGAGCAACTTCTCTTGAACGAAAACTGGAACATGGAGCATCCCAAGTATCAGTCTTAGGACCTCTCCTATTCCTCATATATGTCAATGATATGAGCTGTAATAGTCAAATGTTGCAGTTTGCAGATGACACTACCCTTATTGCCAAAGGACATAGAGCCACAGAAGCACTTGGTGCATCAAATTTGATGTTTGAAGAAATAAAAGAATGGTTCATCATAAATAAAATGAAGATCAATGAAGAAAAAACCCAACATTTGATATGCAGTCTAACCAACATTGAAGAGCAAGAAAACATGGAGACTGTCAGACTACTGGGCTTCAAGATTGACTGGAAACTCTCCATGAATGATCACACTCCATATGTATGCACCAAACTTTCTCGTGTGATATACTTCCTGAGGAATCTGAAGAGGGTAATAACTGACCAGTTTCTCACAATAGCCTACCATGCACTCTTCCACAGCCACATTAGCTATGGACTGTTGTTGTGGTGACACTCCTCAGGCTGCAAAGATGTGTTGCTACTACAAAAAAAAAGCCATCAGGAACTTATCATCTAGTAAAAGACTGGACCAATGTAAGCTTGTTTTCACCAGGCTATGCATAATGACTGTTTTTAGCACATATGTGTTTTTCTGCCTCATTTATATAAAAGAAAATCAAAGGAATTTTAGCATAAGACAAGAAATACATAATCATGACACTCGCTGTAAGAGGAACAATGAAGTGCCAAGGTGTCGCCTATCAAGTACACAAGACAGCTTTCCAACAGTAGCCCTAAAAATGTACAATCAACTGCCTCAAGAAGTGAAATCCCTGCCACCTGAATTATTTCGGAGAAAATTGCTCAGGACTTGAAACAACATCCACTATATTCCTTGGAAGAGTTTTTCAACAGTGGTTCTAGTGAATTGACAAAATAATAAATATTGTTATGTTTTATATATAATCTTGCCTAAATTTAATCTTCTTTTTATGTTCTCAGTTAACTGCATATTTAATTTTGTAAACATTTTGCTTTATGGTATTTTCATTTGCTGCTATGAAGTTTTACTTTCCTGTTTAGTTATATTTCATTTTCTCTATGTTCTATGTGTTTTTGTACACTGCATAAATATTTTCTTTATTTGTAATTTAAATTTTGTATATGGTGTTGTATAAATGTTAGTTGATAAACATTGTATTTGTGATGCAGTCTGTCCAGCCATGGCTGGTAAACGACAAAAATATAGTAATAAAGTAATAATAAAGTAAAGTAGTAAAACCTTTCTCAGTGTTTAAGGGTTCGATATTGTCTAAGTTATTGAATTTGATAGCTTTCTTTATGTATATGCAGTTCCCTCCACATGTAACCTTATTCCTACAAGTTTGTGCTGCTAACACATAATCCATTATTTTCACTGTCTTTAACTCATTTTCTTTCAGCCTGTGTTCAGTTACGCAAAGTATATTAATGTGTCTGAGTTCACCTGATAACAAGATTTCCAGCTCTCTTACTTTAATCCTAAGTGACTGTATATTCTGATGAACAAGAGCGACCTGGTGAGATTTTAGGTTTGTTCTGATTGTACTTGGTTGACCACTTACTTTTATTCCTGAATTTAAATTATGTGGGAAATATTCCTTCCCATCTTGAAGTGTGAGTTGGTTTTTTCCATTGGTCATCAGAAAATGTCCTGATGGTGGAAAGGGGCAGTTCTCCATCTCTTTGGTCATTTTTCTTATGTGGTCAATGTTGAGGAGGTTTCTGTTTTTGCTGCATGGACTGCTACTGGAGGTGGTGTTGATAGGTCCACTGGTTATCCTAATTTGGTCTTGAGTCCTTTTGGGAATAAAAAATCTTGTAGATTACATGGTTGCCTTACATTTCTTCTCACTGGAATTGCTGAACTTACTCCTGTTGCTGGGGTGGTAGTAGTTGATTGTTGGTGTTCATTGATACATGTAAAATTAAATGTCCTTGGTGATACTTTTGAGACTGGATCTGCTGTTGTCCTTAGTGGGTCTCCTGTGGGTACTGCTTCTGGTTTCCAGTGCTCAGTTCTTCTTGTTGGCTCTTGAATATCTTCAGGTGTGGATCTTGCTTCAGTTGCTTTTTTAGATGATTTTGCTGGTATCACAGCCTGGTTTAGTCTATGGTAGTTTTGTTTTGCTGTGTCTTCTTTGAGTGATGAAGGTGTAGTACAGTTCTTTTTTGTGGCTCATTGTTTATCTTTCATCATTATCGAGTTGGATAAGTCTGTTTTTGCTGTTGATTTTTCTTGTGTTTTCACTGTCATATTTGCTGAAAGGGCTTCACATTGTACGTATGTTAGAGTTGGTATTTGCAGGTTGGCACCTACTGCTAGCTATAAATGTCTACATAATTTCTCTTTGAATTCCATTTGCAAGTGAAGTCCATGCTTTGTATATAAATTGTTCCTCATTGATGGTGTAGCACACTCAGTAGAGTAAAGGAATTTGAACCAAATGTGATTATATGTGCGTTGGATCAAATCTCACCAGTATCTGTTTTTTCTTGGTCAATTTGAAATACCTACATCTTGTAATTATAAAACTCATTATCATTTTTATAAATAATGCACATCTTCTTGTTTCTAATTACATATTGGACATGAAATTCCTGTTTCCATTTCAAATACAAATTCTTAATTATCAATGTTTTATGAAAGACTGCTTGTAAAAGTTGTTTAAATTAAGAAAACATAACAGTTTAATTTCTTAAGGCAAAACTGAAAAACAAAATCCTCTTTATGTGGACTATGTCCATCGTTTTATACCACAGAGGTAGATACATACTGTAGAAACATGAAAAACAATCGTTTTCACAGCATCGAGCACATCATACAAATGCTGCATTTTTACATTTGCTACTGTACCATTACAACATGAACCCAAAAGAAAAGATCTGGTACCAAGCTGCGGGATTTTGCCCAAGAAGTAATAACACTATTACACTGCCAGACATACTGGAACTAATGCATGCAGCTTTTTCACACATCACTGCCAAACGCTGGTGGGATATAAAACAGCTCGTCATAAAGGAAGAATAGAAAATGCTGCACCTGGTTGGCTTCATGGATTCTGTTGTTAATAGGCTCATTATCAATGTAGCAGGTGAACTTCCAGAACTGAAACATATTTCTTGGATTTGGATAAGGGAGGACCTAAGAGATTACCAGACGACATCAGGTTTATTCTTATGATGAATTGATTATATAAGCAGTAAAAACATAACCACATAATTACAGTTCTTTTGGAATAATGAGGTACATATGGAGCAGACACTCTCATTGTTTTCCACGTGGCCTAATTGTAGAGCACTTATTTCACAGTTATTTTGAAGCATTGTTGTTGTTCTAGTCAATACAGACTTCTCGTCTGAAACTTGGCTGTGGACTGACTGCCTCGTGACCAATAATTGGGTGCTTATATATCATCACAATAATAGGCACTGAAACTACACATTGTTCAAAGTTAAATTTACAGAAATCACAATTAAAACTTAACTCTTTAAATTAACTGAATACATTGAAAAATTGGTTCATTGTAATAGTTTCTTCTGCTACAAGAGTTAAGCTGAATTATTTGTTTAAATCATGAAATTAACATACATAGTTATGCAAACAATACTTTTGATAAAACTGTTAATTACTTTGGAATTAATTAGAGGGTGGTTTTGGTAACATGCTTCTGACTAGAGCAGAATAGATACTTTAATAATACTAGCATTTCATCTTCTAAATATTTACAATTATTACAGAATTTATATTTGTTTATACATCAACAATAGAATTTAAGTTACGAAATAATCACTGATTTCACTCTATAATGAAATATACTAGCTAGGAATAGTCAAAATAAATTAGAAAATCAATTAAAAACATAAAACTAAGCACAAAAATAGATCTGGTGTTATATTCTTTAAAACTGGGGGCCAGCCTTTCTCTTTTACGAAAATGCAGATAATACTCGTGTATGTTACTGTTAACTAGTTAAAAGTGAAGTAGCTAATTTAAGGAGTCAGACGGCAAAACAGGAGATGAAGTAAAAATATCCCAGTTTGCTTTGTCACATAGGTTCTTTGATTAGCAGTACTTTAAATTTAGTAGTCTCTTCAACACATTCTGAATACTCATGCAACCCTTGTGCAGGCAAGATAGTGCATCTGCTACCAAGTTTTTCTTTCCACTAATGTAAATAATCTTAAGTCATATTCTTGAAGTGCCAATGACCAGCATGCCAGATGCTAATGCAACTTGCAGCTCATGAGAAAACTCAAGACTTGGTAATCAGAAAACACCTTGATGTCATTAATTAAACTTCTATAGTGACCATATTATGGCCAGTGTCTCAATTTCTGTGGCAGAGTAAGGTCTCTCACATTCTGATAGGGTCCTACTTGCAAACCCTGTGACTGTAATGTCAACATTGTTGCCATTAGTATCCATCTGGAATAGGCAAGCGCCTAGTCTGGAGACTCTCACACCTGTCGGCCAACAGAAGTCTTCACTCATATCTGGGTGATGCAGAATTTGTGCGTTTACTAGAGCATGTCTGATTTTATCAAACACAATCTGGCGATAGTGCTTCCCTTAAGAAACTGATTTAGCACAAAGTGACAAAAGAAAGAAGCTGATACTAAGTATGTCTTTAACGGTTTTTAGTACAAGGAGGTGGCATGTCCTTTAGTGGCTCAATGTTATTCGGGACTGGTTTAATACCTTCAGGTATTATGATATGACCTGAGAATTTTATTTTGTCCACTCCAAACTAGGGTTTCTGTAAACTGATAACTTCTACTGTGGAAAATGAATGTGGTATATTTTCTTGAATCCTCGGGTAACAAGATCTGGCAGTAAGAAAATAATAAATCTATTGAAGATAGATACTGCATGCCATAACATTTCTGTATTTGTGATCTAGCATTTCTGGCCTTGTTCTGTCAGGTATTAAAATCTCATTGAGTGCTTGTACATCCAGCACTAAGTGTAAATTACCTCCTGAGATGGCTACAGGTAATAGAGACCTGCTAAATGGAGATAAGAAAAATTCTAGTATTTTCTTGAGTTCTTTGTTTATGGCTTCTCTCTTGGTCTAGGGAATGGAGCAGGTTATGTGACAATATGTTTTATGAGGCTTAACTTGCATATGATATCCTTTTATTATATATGGTTTTCCTGCAAAAACTTTTAGATGTCTATACAAAGATTGCACAGCACATTTCTTTGCTGTTCACTTAAGTAATCTGACTAAAATGTTGCCTGGTAATATCATCTCGAGATCTTGCTTGTCGTTGTCAACATTAGCACACTTGGTTACATCAGGTAGAGCAACTGCCACTGTCAGTGGAGGTTCGGTACCTACAAACTTGATTTTCACTCACTAGCTAATTTGCCATGGCAAGCTTTTTGAGCAAATCCAGAATCACACTTTTTTCATCAACTGTGTTATAGCATTTGTCTCCTGAGAAGTTGATTTTTGCATCCTTCTCTTGCAGAAATCCTACATCAATAATACAGTTGGCTGACAAATTCTCAACCATCAGGAACATGCAATAAAATGCTCCATTTCCCACCTTTATTTCCAAGTGAGTCTGCCAACTAATGTTCATCAACCTGGTGCCCATTACACTAATCATTCTATTCTGGACTGGTAATTTGGGGGGGGGGGGGGGGGCAGTATACACTTCTCATATTTGCTTGATCAAATTATAAGAGATAGTACTCCCCAATGCACTGGTGTCAATTATCACTACTCTATGTACTGTAACTACTTCAGCTTCAAATGCTGCCTGCATCACCGTCTTGTTCTCTCTCTGCAGGAATTTTCCTCAGAGACCAATTCATCGCGTATATCAACACCATTCTTATATTCAAATAACTTACGGGTTTGCTGCCAGGTGACATCGTCGGACACCGCCGATATTTCGACCTTGTTGCTATCGTCACACACCCGTTGCACAGAAGGCTGATGGTGCAACGCACATTTGAGCTGCCTCTCACTATAACCATTCTGACAAAAGGTGACTTCAAGATGTACTAGCTCAGCTGCCAAACTTTCAGGGTTTGAGATAACATGGGCCCTGTGAACCAAGGTGCGAAGTACTCTTTCATGCTGAGCTGGATGGTGACAACTATCAGCTCGCAGATACAAGTCAGTGTGGGTGGGCTTCCTATAAACAGAATGTCCCAACGTACCATCAGTCTTCCTTTTGACCAACACATCAAGGAATGGAAGACATCCATTCTTTTCCACCTCCATAGTGAACTGAATATTCGGGTGGATTGAATTCAGATGTTCCAAAAACCGGTTTAAATTCTCACTACCATGAGGCCACACAGCAAAAGTATCATCTACATATCTGAAAAAACACGCAGGTTTCAAGGTCGCTGACTCCAATGCACATTCCTCAAAATCCTCCATAAACAAATTGGCCACAATAGGTGACAACGGGCTTCCCATTGCAACTCCATCAGTCTGTTCGTAGTACTGACCATTGAATAAAAAGTAAGTGGAAGTCGGCACATGTCAAAACAAATTTGTTAATTTGACACCAATCTTAACCTTAATTAGCTGCAACGAATCAGAGAGAGGAACGTGAGTGAAAAGAGAAACCACATCAAAACTGACTAAAATATCAGAGTCATTCAAACGCAATCCCTGCAGTCGACATAAGAAATCTGCAGAGTTCTTAATGTGGTGTTCACATCTACCTACTAGTGGGCTCAACAAACTAGCAAGATGTTTAGCTACATGATATGTCAGAACACCAATATTAGAAACAATAGGCCTCAACGGGACAGCCTCTTTATGGACCTTAGGGAGGCCATATAATCTAGGTGGTACAGCACAGTAAGAATTAAGACTCTTGATATAGTCTCCTGTGACAAAGTACTTTTCTTCAGGAGGCTATTTGTCCTTCTATCAACACTCTTAGTAGGGTCAACACCGATTAAGGCCCTGTTGGCATCCGTAAAAGATGATCTTGGTTTGCGTAAGGCTGGGGTCTATCGTATTCCTTGCAGTTGTGGCATGTTGTATATTGGTCAGACAATCAGGACGTGGAAGACCTGTATATTGAACATAAGTGTCACACACGCTTACAACAGCTGAGCAAGTCCACTATTGCAGAACATTGTCTTTATACCGGTGATCCTATGGAATACAACAACACGGAGATTCTGGCTTGCACGTCAAACTATTGGTATAGTGTTATTAAGGAAGCTGTTGAAATCAGACTATCAAGTAACCTTATTAACAGAGATGGTGGGTTTTGTTTAAATGCTGCTTGGAATCTGGCTCTGCCTCTCCTCAAAAAACAGAGGGACAAAATTAGTGCTACCTCACCTGTTGATTAATAGTAACCATCGATATTTCTGATGTTGGTTATCTTTGGTTGTGTTGACACTTGTTCTGTGTGTGGTATCTTCCTTGTTTCTCCTCTATCAACTGAGGTATTAAATTTGCTTGCACATTTTTTCTTCCTTGCATTTGTGCCTTGAGAATGGCAGGGTGTGCTCCTGTCGAAATATCGGTGGTGTCCTACGACATCACCTGGCAGCAAACCCGTAAGTTATTTGAACATTCGATTCGCCAGGAAAAGTTAAGGTCTCACACCATTCTTATAATTGACCAAATGGATCTGTTTTTACATATTGCCCCTAAACTTTTCCCAACAAGTATCCGAGGGCTCGATGTGATCAAAATTAGTTTGTTGGCAGGCTATATGAAGGCTGATTACTTTCAGTCACTTCAATGAAACTCACGAGTTGGTTTTCTACCTGGTAGTTCAAAGTATTATTATTGTTATTCTGATTCCTTTTGTTTGGGTTGTTATTCTGTGTCAAACCACTGTCTTGTGGTGCATTATTAGATTGGCAGTTCACTTGTTCATTGTTTGGCCATTTTTGTGGCATTATGTTGTTACCTTGATTATTATTGTGACTGTCATCCTGATAACCATGATTAAATTTATTATCATACTTTTTTTTTGTTTGTGAAATGCTATCGGTTGTTACATTCCTGTGCATGGCTATTTCTATAACCTTACTGGGATGCATTTCGGTTATTTCCATTCCCATTACCTTTACAAATACTCTTTTGGTTTGAGTTTTGGTTCCCGTTACCACTGTTATTGTGGTACGCATTGTCCTTTCTATTAGACTGCCTGTTGCTTCAAGTCCACTGCTTTGTTTCTTCATGTCTATCAAATCAACATGAGACATGAGCTGCTCAATATCATTTTCAGGAGGATGTAATAACTTTTCCCTTAAATTTAAAGTTAACTGTGCCTTCATAATTCATATAACACCTTTTACTGATATGGGTTCATTCCAGTATCTTGTCTTATTGACATATTTCTCAAACTACTTCCTTAGAGTACCTTGTTTACTGTTGTAAACCTCAGGTGAGTACACTCCTTTCCTTAATCTCTCTTGATGGCCTGGAGACCAGAGCTTTGAATACTCTGTTGAATTCTTCATATTTTCGGACCTCTCTATACTTTCTGAGGCAACAAATTGTATTTTTTGGGTGTCTGTCCAGGATCTGGGCACTGAAACTCTTTATGATGACCCCCTTTCTTGTGTGGGATGTACATCTGAAATTGACAATGCTTGAGGAAATGCTCTTGCAACAAGATGTTTGTCAAAGCATTTGCCACCCCCTAACAATGATGAATTTCCCTCATTCATGTAAGTGTTGTACGGTGTTCCATTGGTGGAGTCAGTATACAGGGTGCTCCATTGATCATGACCGCTCCAAATATCTCACGAAATAAGAGTCAAATGAAAAAACTACAAAGAATGAAACATGTCTAACTTGAAGGGGGAAACCAGATGGCACTATGGTTGGTCCACTAGATGGTGCTGCCATAGGTCAAACAGATATCAACTGCGATTTTTAAAAATAGGAAACCCCATTTTTTATTACATATTCGTGTAGTACATAAAGAAATATGAATGTTTTAGTTGGACCACTTCTTTTGCTTTGTGATAGGTGGTGCTGTAATAGTCACAAAAATATGGCTCACAATTTTAGACGAACTGTTGGTAACAGGTAGGTTTTTAAATTAAAATACAGAACATAGGTACATTTGAATATTTTATTTTGGTTATTCCAATGTGATACATGTACCTTTGTGAACTTATCATTTCTAAGAATGCATGCTGTTACAGAGTGATTACCTGTAAATACTACATTAATGCAATAAGTGCTCAAAATGATGTCTCTCAACCTCAATGTGTTTGGCAATAAGTGTAATGACATTCCCCTCAACAGCGAGTAGTTCGCCTTCCGTAATGTTCGCACATGCATTGATAATGCACTGATGCATGTTGTCAGGCGTTATCGGTAGATCACAGTAGCAAATATCCTTCAACTTTCCCCACAGAAAGAAATCCGGGGCCTTCATATCCGGTGAACGTGTGGGCCATGGTATGATGCTTCGATGATCAATCCACCTGTCATGAAATATGCTATACAATACCGCTTCAACCACACATGAGCTATGTGCTGGACATCCGTCATGTTGCAAGTACATCGCTATTCTGTCACAGTGAAACATCTTGCAGTAACATCGGTAGAACATTACATAGGAAATCAGCATACATTGCACCATTTAGATTGCCATTGATAAAATGGGGGCCAATTATCCTTCCTCCCATAATGCTGCACCATACATTAACCCGCCAAGGTTGCTGATGTTCCACTTGTCACAGCCATTGCAGATTTTCCGTTTCCCAATAGTGCATATTATGCCGGTTTACGTCACCGCTGTTGGTGAATGTTGCTTTGTCGCTAAATAGAACACGTGCAAAAAGCTGTCATCATCCCATAATTTCTCTTCTGCCCAGTGGTAGAACTGTACATGACATTCAAAGTCATCGCCATGCAACTCCTGGTGCATAGAAATATCGTACGGGTGCAATCAATGTTGATGTAGCATTCCCAACACCGATGTTTTTGACATTCCCGATTCTTGCGCAATTTGTCTGCTACTGATGTGCGGATTAGCCACAACAGCAGCTAAAACTTGGGCATCATCATTTGTTGCAGGTCGTGGTTGACATTTCACATGCCCCCAGGGGCTCAGCGTTCATTTGCTGAGTACGGGCTTGGCGACCCCGGGGTCCTGAGCTGGGGACTGGTCAGCGCCGCCGGTCTCCTGTCACCGTAACCCCCGGACATGCTTCAGCGACCACCGTATGGTGTGGCGGTGGAATGTTGTGTGCTGCGGGGAATGGTAACCTCGGCTTGACCGCCTGGATTGCGAGGAAGGTAAACCTCTATAAAAACCCCTCAATCTTACGGTGTGCTGCGCGCCTATAAGATGCATGGCTGTTGGGGTGGAACAGTCGCTAGCGGGCAACCTCTGGGGCACCTGCCGCACCCCAGTTGTATACGGCTTACTCAGGCACGCGGGGCTCTGTCTGAGTGGACCTTTAGTTCCCTAGCTGCTCGTGGGACCACAATGGACCCTTCGACCTCTACATTTCCCCCTACCAGTGGATTGGGTGGGCCGCTGGTAGGCAAACACACCCCTTCGAAAAAGCGACTTCGTGCTGCGAGTCCTCCAGCTCCTGGTGTTGCTAGAGATTTATCAGACTGTCGTAACAGAGCACATGCTGAAAATCAGAATGTGTTTTTGATTATTAAATGGAAGGAGGGTAGCTTTGAGAGGGTTTCTCCCTTTTACATCCACAAGGGTCTTGAAGGAATTGCAGGTACAATGAAATCTGTTAAGCGACTGCGCAATGGTACTTTCTTAGTGGAGACTTCTAGTTCCCGCCAAGTCGCTTCTCTTCGGAAAGCACCCAGTCTCGGAGAGTACGCTATCGAGACCGAGCTCCACTCCACACTCAACTATAGTAAGGGTGTTGTGACATGTAGGGACTTGGTGGATATCTCCACAGACGAGTTGAAATCTGAGTGGGCTGACGAAGGTATTGTTGACGTGCAGAATATTATGAGGCGAGTCGATGGGGACCTAGTAAAATCCGACTCGTTTATTCTCACGTTCAGTTGCCCGAGACTTCCAGAGCATGTTAAAGCGGGGTTCTTACGTTTGCCAGTACGGCCATATTTCCCCAACCCAATGCGCTGTTTTAAATGTCAGCGCTTTGGGCATACTACATTGGGGTGCAATGGGATAGCCACTTGTGGTAAATGTGGTCAGCCTGCCCATGAAGGAGCCGATTGTTCATCGCCTGTGAAGTGCGTGAATTGCTTTGGGAGTCACCCTGTCTGGAGCCGGGTCTGCCCCATCTATCTCGAGGAACGGAAGATACAGGAGATCAAAACATCTAAGCGCATCCCCTATGGTGAGGCCAAGAAGCTCTTTAAGGCCATGCAACCTCCTGTGTTTACTACATCGTTCGCTTCCGCCCTGAAAAAACCAGTACAAATGGCCACTGTTGCTACGCAAATGGAGGTTGCTAGTGTTAGCACTAATACCTGCGTTTGCCAGTGCACTTGTGCTACTGCGGTTGTTTTGCAACCTGCAGCTCTCCCCGCAACGTCGGACAAGGCCGTGGTTGCTGACATTGGGGTACTTCCTGCCTCTTCCCCTATGGCGCCTTCTGCCCAGGTGAGTAAAGCTCCAACTGCTGACAAGGCTCTGCATTCTAAGCCCCCTAAGACAAAGACGCCGAAGGTGAAGATTTTGCCACCTGCGGAGACTGATCAGGGTCGGTCCGATGACGAGGCCATCGTACTGTCTGACATCTCCCGTGGGTTGTCATCGGAGCTGATGGACATTGATGTCGACCGGGGGCGCTCTTCTTGCCCCAGGAATAAATCTCCGGCCAGTACGGGCTCTCCTCCAAAACACAGAGGCTGGGTGAAAGTTCAGCCACCCTGATCACTGGCTCCCATCTTACAGTGGAACCTGAATGGGTTCAGGACGCATGTGGCCAAACTACAACTCCTTGTACTTGAGTTCCCTTTGTGCTTATGTCTCCAAGAGACACATTTTCGGGTCACTGATGCTCCTTCTTTACGGGGCTATACCGTCTATCGGAAAGATGATCTGACGGGGGAAAGGGCAAAGGGTGGTGTTGCGGTTTTTGTCTGTGACATGCACCCCTCATCTGAGTTCCCTCTCGTTACAGACTTGCAAGCAGTTGCAGTTGACCTTCTTGTGGGTCAGAGGCTCACAGTCTGTTCACTTTACTTATCCCCTCAGGATGCGATAGACTCTGAGGCTCTCACGGACCTTATTGGCCAACTTCCCCGCCCATTTCTTCTTCTGGGGGACTTCAATGCTTATAATGTCTTATGGGGCTCTTCGACTACTTGCCCCAGGGGTCGCATTCTGGAACGTCTCATGGTGTCTGAAGAACTGTGCATCCTCAACTCTGGTGCTCCCACTCATTTCTGTACTGCTTCTGGGTCGTTGTCAGCTATTGACCTTTCCTTTTGCTCTCCAGCACTAGCGGATTCTGCTCAATGGGAGGTTGATGCTGACCTCCATTCTAGTGACCACTTCCCCCTTTGGATTCGCCTCCTGGATGAGGCTATGGCATTTCCGGTACCGCCCCGGTGGCACCTCTGCAGGGCTGACTGGACACTTTTCAGCCACCTGGCTGTTTTGGAACACCGTGCCAGCGTCCACGAATGGGTAGACCATGTTACAGCTGTGATCTCCCATGCTGCTGAATTGTCAATCCCACGGTCATCCGGTCATCCCAAGAGGCGTCCTGTCCCTTGGTGGACCCCTGAGTGCCGCTCAGCCATCCAAGCCCGCC
The DNA here is from genome assembly GCF_021461385.2 of Schistocerca piceifrons. NCBI lineage: Eukaryota > Metazoa > Arthropoda > Insecta > Orthoptera > Acrididae > Schistocerca > Schistocerca piceifrons. Next base: position 586,947,531 of record NC_060143.1, read on the forward strand.
GTGCTGCTCTGCGCCGCTTCAAGTGCCGTCCCACAGCTGACAATCTTGCAGCCTTTCAGGTGGCAAGGGCCAACGCGCGGCGCGTGATTAAAGAGAGCAAACGACGGTCATGGCAATCGTTCTTGAACTCCATCTCCCGCTCCACTAGTTCTACGAAAGTATGGGAAGCCATCAGGAGGATTTCCAGGAAACTCGGCCAGCTACCTGTCACGGCATTGCTGCATCAGGGAAGTCTCCTCACGGTGCCGAGAGACATTGCCCAGACACTGGCCATGCATTTTGCGGAATCTACCGCCACTATTAACTGTGATCCAGATTTCTGCCGCTACCGCACTGCCATCGAGAGGGGTCACTTGGACTTCCGGTCTCCTAATTCTGAACCCTACAACTGCCCGTTCACAATGTGGGAACTGGATTCGGCGCTGTCTGTGGCTCATGATACAGCGCCTGGTCATGATCAAATCCGGTATAGCATGCTGCGGCACTTGTTACTGCCTTCCAAGGAAGTTCTCCTGAATTGTTTTAATATGATATGGTTATCCGGCACGTACCCTGACTCGTGGAGGGAGGCGATTTTGATACCCCTCCTCAAACCAGAGAAGGACCGAACGCATCCCAGTAGTTATCGAAGTATCGCGTTGACGAGCTGTGTCGGGAAGATGTTGGAACGCATGGTCAATCGTCGCCTGGTTTGGCTGCTCGAGACCAGTCAGCTCCTTAGCCCCTCTCAGTGTGGCTTTCGGAGATGGCGTTCCACTATAGACAACTTGACCCTGCTTGAGGCGGCCATCCAGCAGGCCTTCCTGCGTAACCAGCATTGTCTAGGTGTATTTTTTGACATTCATAAGGCGTATGACACTACTTGGCGCCGCTATATCCTCAATCAACTCCATGAGTGGGGCTTTCGTGGCCGTCTCCCCATCTTCATTCGGTCCTTTCTTTCCCACCACCTCTTTCGCTATAGGGTTGGTAATGTGCTATCTGATTTGTATGTGCAGGAGAATGGTGTTCCTCAGGGAAGTGTTTTGAGTGTCACCCTCTTTGCCGTCGCCATTAACAGTATCACGTCCACTATCCGGAGTCCTGCCCAATGCTCCTTGTTTGTGGACGATTTTGCTGTTTTCTGTTCTTCCTCCAGTCTTGTCACTGCTAGTCGGCAGTTGCAGCTTACGATACAGTGATTAGAGGCATGGACTGCGAAGACGGGTTTTACCTTTTCTGCAGACAAATGTGTGTGTGTTCATTTTAATCATTCTCGACCTCTTTGTACCTCCCCTGAATTGCGTCTGAGGGACACCATTCTTCCTTTTAGCGACACTGTGCGGTTCCTGGGCCTCACTTTTGATTCAAAGTTGTCGTGGTTGCCTCACCTTAAAGACCTCAAGGTGCGGGCCCTGAAGGCACTGAATATTTTGAAGTGTCTGAGCCATCGGTCCTGGGGAGCAGATCGGGCGCGTCTGCTGCAGTTTTATAGGGCTTTCGTCCGATCGCGTCTTGACTATGGTTGCACCGTGTATGGGTCAGCAAGGCCTTCGTATCTGAAGATTCTTGACGCAGTACACCATGAGGGTATCAGGCTGGCCACTGGTGCCTTCCGTACCAGTCCCATCCCCAGCCTGTGTGCTGAGGCAGGGGAACCGCAGCTCGCCATCCGGCGGAAACTCCTCATGGTGCGACGGGTGTGTCAATTCCTTGCCTGTCCTACCTCCCCTGCGTACCCTACTGTTGCCCGACCGCCTATGGAACGTCTCTTTTCCAGTCGTCCCAGGGCAACGAAACCATTTGGGATTCGTGCCAAGCATTTGCTTGAGTCCCTTGGTGTGGAGCGTGTGGCCCCCGAACGACAAGGTTTTACTCGCCTGCCTCCCTGGTTGCTCCAGAGGCCCAGCGTCCTTTTAGACTTGTCGGAGTGCCGGAGGAGCTGCACTCCTGTGTTTGTTTTTACCTCCTTATTTTCTGATATTTTAAACCAGCATCCCGACCATGTACCAGTCTTTACGGATGGCTCTAAACAGGGGGACTCTGTTGGTTGTGCTGTTGTTTTCCCTGATCGATTCGTCAAGTTACGGCTTCCTGCGGCGTTTACCATCTTTGATGCCGAATTGTTTGCGATCTTGCGGGCATTGGAGCAGATGAGATGCGTCCCCAGTCGTAAGTTCCTCATCTGTTCTGACTCCCTGAGTGCCCTTCAGACCGTGCAACACTTGTACCCAGCGGATACGGTCGTCCAGAACATCCATGATGCCCTACTCCACCTGCAGCGGCAGGGGAAGGAGGTTTCCTTCTGCTGGGTGCCGGGGCACGTGGGTATTAGGGGAAACGAGCTGGCGGATGTGGCTGCCAAAGATGCATGTTCCCTCCCTGATGTTGTTGAATGTGCCGTCCCCCTCCATGCTGTTACCTCCCTCCTGCGTTTTCACGTTATGCGTCAGTGGGAAGAGGAGTGGCTGGCAGTCGGTGAAAATAAGCTGCGTCTGGTGAAGGCCACCACGCGGCCATGGCGTACTTCCTCCCAGTCATGCAGGCGGGATGAAGTTCTCCTCACTCGCCTCCGCATCGGGCACAGTCCCTTCACACATGGTTTTTTACTCCGGCGGGAGGATCCCCCAATCTGCAGTGCTTGTGGCGTCCAGATTACTGTCCGCCACATTTTACTTGATTGTCTTTTATTCTCTGACCAGAGGGCGGTGGTTTCTTTGCCACCGGATTTGCCCTCTCTTTTGAAAGACGACGCATTGTTTGTGGTGAAGGTTTTACGGTTTTGTGTCCTGTCCAATTTGTTGCCACGGATTTTAGGGAGAGGGTTTTAATGTGCTGCTGGATGACTGGCTCACCCAGATTTTAGGTAAGAGGTCCGCCAGTCACGAATACCTCCTTGTTTCCCTTCGGTTTCTGTCCTCCCTTCCTTGTGTTTCCTTTCCTTTTTTAGTGCACTCCTTCTCCTCTTGTTTTGCCTCTGTACGTGAGGATTTGGAACTGCGTCAGGTCTGTGTCTTTTAGCTGTTCCCCTTGTTCACTGTTCGTCTTAGTCCCTTCACTGCATGTGTTCCTCTTTTTATGCATTTGGGCGCTGATGACCTCGCTGTTTAGTGCCCATAAACTTCAAACACACACACACACACACACACACACACACACACACACACACACACACACACACACGCGACATTTCACATGTGGCTGAACACTTCCTGTTTCCTTAAATAACATAACTATCCGGCGAACGGTCCGTACACTTGGATGATGTCATCCAGGATACCAAGCAGGATACATAGCACACGCCCGTTGGGCATTTTGATCACAATAGCCATACATCAACACGATATTGACCTTTTCCGGAATTGGTGAACGGTCTATTTTAACATGGGTACTGTATCACGAAGCAAATACTGTCCGCACTGGTGGAATGTTATGTGATACCACGTACTTATACGTTTGTGACTATTACGGTGCCATCTATCACAAAGCGAAAAAAGTGGTCCAACTAAAACATTCATATTTCTTTATGTACTACACGAATATGTAATAAAAAATGGAGTATCCTATTAAAAAAAAAAAACGTAGTTAATATCCGTTTGACCTATGGCAGCGCCATCTAGTGGGCCAATCATAGCACCATCTGGTTTCTCCCTTCGAGCTAGACGAGTTTCATTCTTTGTAGTTTTTTCGTTTGATGCTTATTTCGTGGGATATTTGGCCCTGTCACTATCAATGGACCACCCTGTATACATATGCAGATTGTTTGTTGCCACTGCTGCTGGGTTCTAACCTGCATTACTGCATGCAGCTGACAACTCATGGTGCAGTTTGCATATGTGTTCTACGTCAAGCTTCCACTTAGGAAGATCACATTTTAGCATCATTTTAATTTGTTCTAATTCTGTTTTTACATCAATATTCTCCTTGTTGTGCTGAGATAACACTTCAGCACTAGTATTTTGAATTACGGTGTGCAATTCTGACCTAAGTGCATAATTAACCTATGAATCCTTTTTATACAACCAGTTCATGAGGTTGCTATTAATTCTCACTTTATTCTGTTTAGCACTTGGTAACCAGTTTGTCTTTGTCATGCAACCAGGTAATAACTCTTTATTCTGGTGGTGGATCATCCCACATCAAATCACACAGGTCATATCACCCATCATCTCAGATTTTCATGAAACTTTGCACATTTGCTTGTAATTATAATAAAATACTTGTGCAAAATCTTTTTGCTCCCAGACTAAAACTTTTTTATATCAAATTTTGAATTGTAGTGATATTCTGATAACTGGGCTCTGCAATAATGTCAATGCAAAATGGTACTCATCTACATAAATCCCCATAACTCACGTGTTTATGAAGTTTTTGATTTGGATTTTTTTATAAGTTAAGAGAAGCACATACTAACAGACAAGGAATTCTTTAACCAGTAAAGTTACAAAGAACATGACAAAAAAATTTAATATGTGTCACTTTTCAATTTCTGGAAAAAGAACAGGCACATTTAAAATGTTTATATCACATTTCTCCAACCTGGTGGGAATTTATAATTGGTCTTAAATAATTCTAAATACAGTACACATCATAATGAAATGAAATTATTAATAGGTTTTCTACAAATGGACACACAAATAAATCTGCAATCACAATACTTTGTGTTGCAATGAAAGAAAAAAAAAGATAATTCTAAGTAATATCATATTTACCTGACACCCCTGCTTCAGATTTTCACAAAACTTTTTTCTGATTGTTATTTTCTATATGGCAACAGCCAACACAAAATTTTCCCACATACTTCATGTAGTCTGAGGGGGGAAAAATGGATTTTTTTTTTACTAATGTAAATGCCGCAACTGAAGTACGTCATTTGGATTGTATTACTTCAGACAATAATAATAATAATAATAATGATAATAATAATAGGTTGTTAGATCCTCCATCAGGCACCTCCCCAGGCAGCGGAAAGGGGAAAGCCCCCCAGATATGGGTGGTACCGAGGAAATGAAATACTCAGGGCGGACGAAATACTAACGTGCACCCAAGGAATCCAGACACATCTGTGTGAAAATCACTTGTACTCTGGTCAGTGTCCGCTAGCTCAATGAGCTCATCTGAAAACAATATATTCCAAAGGCCCCAACAACCTCTCGTTCTAGCCAGTCCTGGAACAAACCAGACCAAACCACTGAAATACATAATGTCAATGCAAAATGGTACTCATCTACATAAATCCCCATAACTCACGTGTTTATGAAGTTTTTGATTTGGATTTTTTTATAAGTTAAATCCCAACACAACTGTGCACACAATCACTTTACCCCAGGTGGTACACAACCCACCCATCAAGAGACAGCTACTGGACTTTGGATTCTGGGGAGTGTAGGCAAGCACAGTAGAGAATGCCATAGATCTCTGGTAAACTTCCCTATGGACAGAAAACATTCATTGGAAAACTGAACGTCAGTACACTCATCCAAACAGGAAAGCTACACAACCTCACTCAAAAAATTGACCAACAATGAATCCTGATTCTTGTTCTTCAAGAAACTTTACTGACTGATGATGAAACCATGGACTATGGAAATTACCACATCTTTGAGACAAAAACACAACAGAAAGTTGTGAAAGTTGCACCAATCTTCAGCATGGCTTTTCTTGTGTATAGACCTATCATTAACTCAGTCTAGGAAATCCCACCCAACAACAATCGACTTATGACACTGCACATCCAGAGCACCAACAGAAAGTATACCCTCATCAATGCACATTCTGCCACCAACATCAACAATAAGAAGGACCGTGAAACCGTTGAAACATTCTGGAACCAACTCAAAAAGACCATGAGCAAAATTCAAGATGACATGAAAATCTTGATGAGAGACTTCAGTGCTCAACTTGGCAAGGAAAATATCTAGCAAGAATTCTCCACACCAAAACATAAACACAAATGGCACATGGCTGGTTGATATCTGCCAGCAATCAGACCTCAAGATTATGTCTAACCACTTCAGAAAACCTGCACACAATCAGAAAACATGGTGATCACAAATCCAACAACTCAGTGAATACCAGGTTGATAATGTAGCCATCTCCCATGCCCACTACAGAACCACTACAGAACCATCCATGATGTCCAAGTCCAATGGAGTGTGAACATCGATTCAGACCACTACCTTACATGAATCTAAGTAAAATTTTCCCTGAATAGAGTTCACCACAAAAAAGCACATATCCAAAAGTTTAATGTATCAAAAATTCAGAAACAAAAACCACAGAAGAATGGGAGAAAGAACTGGCAAATAATTGGACTGACTTCCACAGCAAAATAATCTGAAAAGTGAAAGAACTGATACCACTGCAAAAGAAGGTAAAACACCCCTGGTGGGATTCTGACTGTGATCAAGCCATCATTAACTGCTGACTCGCCTTCCAAAAATACAACAGCCACAAATCACCAAAAACCCAACAGCACTTCTGCAACATCCACAAGCAGACAAACAGAATCACCAGGAACACAAAACATGACTACATCACTGAACAACACAAGTAAATAGAGGATACCTTCGAGAACTTCAACAGCAGAAATTTCAAGACTATTGTGAGCAAAATTAAAGGTTACTCACTGCAAAATCTGACTTTCAGGAAACGAGATGGAAAACTTGCACTCACCAACCAAGAAAAGTATGAAGTACTGGCATAGTACTTTTCCAAACCTCCTCAGCTGCCGCAAACCACCATACATTTCCAACTCCTAGTCCCAGAGAACAAAAAACCTGATGTCAGAACCACCAACACAAGAAGAAATTCCTCACCACATTAAATAACTGAAGAACAGAATGGCATCAGGAGAAGAGGTTGGTTCATTTATTATGCTACAGTGGCAGGATATGCGACTTTGGTCAGTAAAGTTTTGCGATTGAGGTTATGAGCACATAATAGTTAACTTTCATGGTGAAAATACATGTTTCTATTATATGATGCATGGATAAAATATGTATTAAGGAAGCAAGTATTATCTAAAAGTGAAACATAGATTTGTGGTCTTACAGCAGCTCATTTTATTCTAAAAATGGTTAAAATTAATGAGCACTGGGCAGATATTCAGATAATCAGATTCTAGTACACTTCACTGCTCTCTAAACACTTACCCAGTGGATTTGAGAAAGGAAGTAACAATTTTCTGGTGGCAGTAATATTTCGGATTTAGTGTAACTTTTAATAAAGGAAGTCAACAAACAATATTGGTGTCTTTTAGTGCAGTTGCACAGCTTCAAAATTTTGTGTAGGCCTAATTATTAGAAAGATATAATCAACAGATGTCAAATATCAAAGTATCAATTCTGGTTTTACTTGAACCAGAACTGCATCTTTAGTATGAGAATTGGAGTTTTTAATAAACATCGAAACGTGCCTCTGCAAGTAGGGGCCTACTCGAAATCTGTTTCGCTGAATTTTTTTAACGATGTGCGGGCATATGCTATATAGCTTCAGTGATTATTATTCAATATTTTTAAACACTCATTGCAAGTTTTGTAAAGGCCTCATCACTACTGCTGCGGAGGCAGAGTTTGTGAAACAGCTTCTGGTGCAGTACACCACTAAGACAGTTTCTCCCTGCCACTATTACACAGCTATGCCACAGAGTCAGGTAACAGGATAGGAGAACAAAGGTTCTACAACACTCTGACAAATTAGTAACAAAGTCACACAAATGGGTTAAAAAAGGTTTATTTATCTTTATGACTTATTGAACAATGAATTCTGCAACACTGTAAAAAACACAAAAAAAGGCCCTCAAAGGCTACATACAGGTAATCGTAGGTAAACTTCACAGTAAATAGCAAATGCAGTTTACAACTGTCTGTTCACTTCTAAGAGTTCACCAAACAATGTTACCTGTCTAAATCAGACCTGGACATTGACCTATAACCAAGTGGGCAAGAGCTGCTCTTCTCTCTTCCAAGTAGGCTCCTGTCCACCGTCTCGTCATCAGCAGATCATACTCAGCCATCAATCGGTCGAGGCAAAGTCGATAGTTTCATCCTCGAGGCCACTCGTGGCAACGGTGGAACTTGCGCGAGTGGCAAGTCTCTGTGACACTGGCACCAGCTTGCCTCTCTGTGCTTGTGGTGTTTTTTCCCTGACTGTGCCTTGCTCGGATGACACAGCACAGTATACATGTGAAAGACAAACATAAAGTTTAGTGTAACATACTCTGAACACCCAGAGCACTGAAAACTGGAAACAAATATATACACCACATTTACAAACCACTTCAAATAACAGAATCACCAAACAACAGCTATAAAAACAATGCCAGTAAGCAGTACTATTAATTTACACACAACTGATATCCACCCACCACAACCCAAAAAGATCCACTACAGTAACTTTAAGCAAAAGATAAACCATCCTTGTCACTTGAACAAATTATTTTTCCATGTTATAATCCACACCTAAAATTTCTGATAAAGATTTTGCCCATTTGTGGTTCCCAATAAACTTGTGATTTCAGTCCATAGATTCTGAACTGTAGCCCTGTTATATTTTTTATGCTCAGGATTCCGCAAACCCCACCTTTGACTCAACTAATCAGATCCTCCCAGTTCATGTTGTGTTGGCCATTATCACAGAAAAAAACAAACTGATTTGAATTTAATAGGTTGACATCTGAAATATGTATGTTTGAATGATGAGGTCAGCTACATCATGACTATGCACATACTGGCATGTTGACTATAAATGATGAGCCATCTTCTGCCGATGTCAGTTGTCCGCCGAATCCCCCAATATCGGTGCCACTGCGACTGCAGCCTTAATGCTTGTGCAGTTCTGTCTTACTCTACTCCACCACCACATGTGTTGTGTCTCAGTCACACACATATTATGTGTTTGAATGGTACAGTGTCAAATTAAATAATTGCTCGTGCTCAGCAAGAGTAACGTTTTCTGAGCTTCTCTGGCCCATAAGCATTCACTAAAAATCTTACATAACTAAAATTTACATCCTAATAACATAATACACATGGAATAGGCAAAAATTAAATCTTTTTTTGACACTAAATATCAATCATAGTAAATATATTCGAGTGGACAATATGTCATCTCTTACATACACTGCTCCGAGCCGTAATCGATCTGTGTCAAATTTTGTTTAGTGCACAAATTTATGTAAATCTTTGTGTGGGTAGAGCCCTTTTTCCTTACCATTGTTTAAGTATAATAATTTATAGGCTACTGGCTGAGGGATTTTTGATATAATAAATGACCATGTGTACAACGATTGTCACTCATGATTCAACTTGCCACACTTCTTCCGTAGAAGATTCGATAGAGCATCACTATTTAAAAGCTTCTGTAGCATAAATTTTCTGAAGAAAGATGCTAATCCAAGATTTCCCTTCAACTCTTTCTTACTCTGAGGTTCAAGCCAGTGTTAGCATCGAGCTTCTTTGGGGTGTACGTGTGGATGAGGAATAAAAATCCCTGATTTTTCCTGGATCTCTCAGCTAAAAATACACTTTCTCCCAAGTGAAAATACACTTTTTCCATGTTAAGTGACAGTGTACTTTCCCTTGGAACTGTAGAACATATGAATCATTTGAATGGTTACGGTTTTATACAGCGGCATAGGATTTCCTGGCACTTTATAAAATGAAACTCAGGGGGGAAAAAACACGTTTTGGAAAGTTCTTTGATGTGCAGCAACATGTACACTGCATATTTTCATATTATGAAAGTATAAATTCGCATTCCATCAAATACTGCATGTACTCTCCGAAGCACTGAAATCGAGATTGCAATGTGCTTTTGTAAGCCGGTCATAGCTCGTGTCACATGATCTCGCCAGCCGATGACAGTGGATATTCGGAGCGTAGAACACGTGATGTAGTCAGACAATAGCAACACCACTATTAAGTAACATGAACACACAAATAGGAAAAGTTAATATACATAGTGCTGCTACAAGGAAAGAAAAGCTTTCAGATATAGTATTGGTGTCTAAGATTAGTAAGCTGCAGGAGAAGCTAAGCTTTCACATATAATGTTGATCTTTTTTTGCACGTTTTACACTTCAAGATACATCACACAAATGGGCCAGTAAAAGGTTTTATACCACCATAAATCTCTGATCTTTTGGGGTCAAAATACTTCCAAATAAATTGTCATCAAAGAGTTGATTTTTAAATGAGAGTCAAACGCTCTGTGATTTAAGAAATTCATCATACATTCTCGCATATAGTTCATCTTGTATAAAAGGAAATTTACTTTGAAAATAACACTTTCCAAACCACAACGCACAATATTTTCCCACAGTCTGTAAGAAACAGATTTGTTACAGCAGTGGGTAGAGAGTGGCAGATAAGAGGCACCACCACGCTTGAGCAGCTGCAATGACGTAGGAAGCCCTTTCATGTAAAACATGAAAAGATCTTACATTGTGTCATAAAAGAAACAAGACATCAGAGGATACCCCAAGAGCATCAGAATTTCGTGAACCATACTGCAATGAATAATTCACCTTAAAGTGCACATTCATATGTCCAGATTGTCAGAGTGTAGGCCTCGACCAGATATTAAGCTCTTCAGTGTGGTTTTCAGTGTGTAAATTTTTTTGGAGTACCAGTACTGTATTATCTCATGTTGAGTTCTTTATTATGGCATAATGCCATGGATGCTAGAAGACTAAAATGTGCATTTGAAATGCAGCGAACAGTTGAAACCAGCCAATAGCGTGGTAAGTACTTTGTTTCAAATGAATCGGCTGCCTCAGCGGAAAAGATAGATAAAGCCAAATTTATTTAGCAAAACAAAAAAAGTAACTTCATTATTCTGCAAGGCAATTAATGCATGACTGTCAGAGAGGTGAAAATAAAATCAAATCTGAAACTAATAACATATTTTAGCTGTCCGTAATTACGTGACGTATTTTAATTCACTTGGTAACTTCGGCAACAGAAATCACTTTGTTTTCATTTGTAGAGAAAACAGCAAAATCACTAAATTGTAAACAATGGTAGATGGAGATGCCACCCCGCCCCCTCCATTGAGTGTTTGAGATAGGAGGAAAAGTAAGACATGTTATTTCGGCTTAAGTGTGAAAAATGCAGTGTCACACCTCATCACACAGCATCCTTCTACCGCATGTCACTGTATTTCGCATTGTGGAACTCAAATGTGTTTATTTTGTAATTGATGCCAACATCCATGGATCCAGCAGGACAGTGGAAATTAAAATGTCTCTCCTGCTCCCAGTCTGCTGGTTTGACATTCTGCCCTCTTAAAAAAAACTCACAATTAATACTGGATGGGATTATTTGTAACCAGAAGAACAAGAACTCTTCAGAAAATTTGTACGTTTTATTGCCTATTAGCTAATAACTTGCTGTTGTGTGTGACATTAAATATAGGATACGCAAAACCAGTAAAGACAAGAGACAAGCAAGACAGTACACATTTCTTCAATCCATAGGTCCTAGCATTTTTCTCTCTCTAATCTTGCCTTCTGCAAAAGAATGTGTCACTTCATCAAAATTCATCAAATGTTTTGCTACAGGAAAAATCAAAATATCGTTGTCTAATACTGAAAAAGCTGTTAATACAAATAGTACCCAAGACTGGTGTGGTTTCTCAATCTGATTACACCTATTTTCTCACTATCGGCTAGATAAAAGAAAATAGACCTCTCTACTATTGCAGGAATTGTAACACACACCAAATAAGTGAGACTGTTTTGGTAATAATGTTCATTTTTATAATACAACAGAATATAATTCGTGAAATACCAATATCAAATGCCTGTCTGGCCTACTGCAAGCAGAAAGCTTTATGTTAGGTAATAGTTTCACATTTCATTCATATGATCCAGTTTCTCAAGCATGAGATCGAAAAGCAGTAGTACAAAATTTTTGGATAAATTTGGAATTGTCATATTCTTCCATAATTTGTGTGATGTTCCTTGTTTCTTCTACTTCCTTGTTGTAACAAACAATCGTTTCATCACTAATTCTTTAACTATTCCTACCATTATCAAAATTCATTGTCTGGTTAACTCTACTAACCCTGCCAGAATCACCCGTTTAATTATCCAGCGATTATTCTCCAGTTAGATGTTATTACATGTTCGTACAACACGTTTTCCATGCTACTCCCACAATATAACTTAAGTGGCTGATAGCCGGGGACTGTACAACTTACCCTTTCTAGTTTAGTGATCTGACCAAAAATTTTCTGTCAAAATTTCATTTTCTTGGATACACAGAGAAGATAATACATAATCTTTCTTACCTGTTATTCCTGTTAGTTGCTTATTTCCACTCTGGTAGTCTGAATCTATGGACTTTGCTGGTAATTAAAACAATGCTGATCATTCACATACCCAATCAATAACATAAACAAACAGCAGTTGGCATCCACCTGTTCTGCTTTATTCCGCTCAACTAGTACACCCCCGTCCACTTTTGTCTGCAGGAAAGTTTATTTCTAGATGTGATGAGGATTCCCCTGGCAGAGACATGATGTACACTGAATGCATTCAAAAATCAACTTATGATTCATTCAGAAATCCACTTACAATGTGTTCAAAAATTTTCCAAAACCTACAGGGATGAATTTCAAAATCATTTGAATAATTGATAGACCAACATGCACTAGATGCTAGGCACTTTGTGACACAAGGTTTTCTTCCTGAAGAATATCAATATTTAATATCCACACAGTAATTGTAACTAAGAAAACAACTTTTAACTACTTCCATGTCTCCACCCTCTTACCAGCCATTGAATGAGGGCCTATCAAGACTGGTTCAAGTTTTCTGAATTACACTGATACAGACCTCTGTGTTAGGGGTAACATCAACTGTGTGCACATTATGTGTCTGGTTTTGCCAGTTAGTCTCTTGTGTGGCTCTCAGTTCGAAATTTCAATCGTCTCTGGTTACTATTCAAAATGTAATTTTGATTCTACTGATTATAGTCAGGTAACAGCAGATTATTCTGTCACCCAGTTGTATTCTGCCCTTGCCAGTGGCTATTCATGTCATTGTCCTCATCAGTGGCACATTGTACATTTGCTGACTTCAACCTCTCTGACCATTAAATCCTGACAGATTGAAATTCTGCCCTTGGTTATTTTTGTATCCTCACTTGAATCTTTGCCCCTTTCCATTACCAAATTGGTTCCTGTTGATATTTCTGCCAGCCCTGTTGGTTGTAATTGCCATTCCCACCATGTTGTTTGTTACTTCTTGTGGGGTGTGCCTCCATGCTGTCACTTTGTGGTTGTGCAGATCTCTCATTGTAAATAAGATCAATGGGACTGAGAACTGAGAGGAAATTTTCTATATAGTGCTTAGCAGTGGCGATTAATTTCTCACATATGTTAACTGGTAATGATGTTGGTCTGCAATTTTTCCTCCATTGCTCTCAACCCCTGATATATTTCTGCTCTTAGTTCTGCCTTCTGTACCTCCATTGCTTCCTCAATCACATCTACATAACTTTTGTGTTTGTGGACTACCTTCTTTGTCAGGGTACTGCCTCAATCTAGGATAGGACAGGAGTTCCCTAATGTCTTTATCTATCCTTTCTTACTCCTTTCTCATGAACTGATTATTTAAACTTATGATACTTAGTTGCAATGACAGGTCTTGCACCTGTTCAGGTAGACCTTTGTATGCTGTTTGGAACCTGTCAGTGTGCCTGTGAGTGTATTTATATTCTGGCACAATTGTGACTGCTCCTGCTGTATTTTTGTCTGAGCCTCAGATAGCTCCTTCACCTTTTCCATTAACTGTTTTCGTGTTTTGCATACTGATGACATTTTTTGGCTTAAATTATCTATATCTTGTGAGGAAACCATTGAGAAATTGTGTTTTTAGGTCTTCCCAATACTTACAAGTTTATGCAATAATTAATTTGAAAGATCAGCATCCAAATGTTTTGCCAACTCATTGAACTATTTGTTGTGTTGTCAGATTTGAAAACATGAAGAGTTTGTTTTTGCTGTCCAAGTAATTCTGTTTGTGTATCTGTCTATTGTTCGAAGGCTCATTAAATTTTTCATTTTGTTGTTTTGAAAAATAATTAAATTTTTCATCAGTACTTTGAGTGTTTGTTTTTGCTCTTCCTCAATCTCATTCTTAAAATCATTGCAGCTTGATTTAAATAACTGGTGTAACATTTACATCATGATCAGGGTTGCCAGCGTGCACTGTGCACCCTGTCCAATCATGTTTGCTTAGGCATAAGTGTGGCAGGCAAAGAATGTTTTAATAAGTCCACACTGTTACGCGTTACATTTCAACCATAGGAAAAAGTACTCCCTGGAGTCCTCATTGTATCATTTTGAATGATAATGTTACTATCATCTGTGTCCATGTTAGTTGAAAAATTGGTTGTTGGCACTGTGACCAACATTTTCAGTTTCAATTTCATATTTTGCCACATCCATTTTAGTGAGAATGAAATCTTGCGACTTCCCCATATTGTAACTTTTACTTAACACAATACTGATGTAATGTAATCATATACACCTGTATCACACCAGCTCAAAAACCAACAGACACCATGATAGGTGAAAAAGACAGATGAGATACATAAAATAATTGATGGTTTACCCTTCAATTATCTTACTCAGATAATCATATCTCCCTACAATATCTTTGCCACACAGGGATGACACAAGTATTCATTTATATGTGTAGGCCATTTGAAGAACCTACATACATTAGCTATACAACAGTATTGTGTGTCATAGCAGCAATAAATAGCCACTGTGTGATTAAAGTTCAGTCATGTGCATTGTAACTAATGATTGTCAATATCATTTATAAAAATAAGTAATGAATTTTTACCAATACCTGCTCCTTCTAGCAACTCCTCATCAACTTTTGTGTCACATCTGTGTCCATTAATGTATTACACATTTGCTTATAGGCTGTTAACTGGCTGCCCTGGGAGAAGTAGATGGTGCTTATACTTGCAGCCAATGTGCTATGAGCTAATTGTAAGCTCCCAGTCCCAGCATGCCTTCTACAGGAGCCAAGTAAAACTGTTAGATCAGTACAGATGCTGGGGAAACCCCATCAAAATAGTTCATAATGTGCAGAGATTAGAGCAGTTGCAGACATGAAGTCACAATAACTTATATGTACGAGTATAGGGTGCACTAAGTACTTCTACCTCAACAAGAAGTTAGCCAGCAGACAACTTAATATTTACTTTGAGAACAAACTACTATCCCACAGTCAACATTCAAAATGCCTAGGTGTCACCCTGAAACTTGGCATCCATAGGGTCTTCAGGCACTATGCTACAGACTTTTGGTTTAGGTCTATTCCATTTGGTAGTGGGATATTGTTTGGTTTAATAGTACTTGCAATGGTCACACCATACTGATGTGCATCTAAATCAAGTTATGTGCCTTATAATAGGCACAAGAAAGGTGATCTCAACCTGCTCTAAAGAATATCACTCCTCCCAAATTTTTTGTGTGTAATATTGAACTGAAATAATTGTGTCAAAATGTTTAAAGAGCCATTGGCAGACAATTAAGTAGAAGAGGATTCAAGTTGTCAACAAAGTTGTAATAGATCATCAACAGGGGGAAACATGATGCATGAACAATTTTTGAAACTAACAGACATTAAAATGAGTGAAATGAGTAACAGACTGAGTGCAGAACTAAATAATTAACTAAGTAGTCAACTGGGTTATGAAATCAGTAAATCTAACATTGAATTAGGTACTGGGTTGGGAGTAAAATTACAAAATGTGGCACTGTGTCACATTATAAAAAAACTATTACTGCTGAAACCTTATTCTGAATCTAATGGTGTGTTTTTGCCATCCAAAGTCACTTATATTTGACATTATGTCATACATATAAAAATTGGTCAAGTGAGGTGGAAGAACAGGAAGCTGTATTGTAACAGGTTATTGCAGTGGAGGGGGTGGAAATCTTCTGTTGTCTATTATTTCTTGCAGCATGTGGCACAATTGGTAGTCATTGGCAAATGAGGTGCACTCTCCTGTTGTCTTCTCGCAAGAGATGTGGTGGTAGTTACTCACTGGTAATACTTGCATTTCACGTTGCTAATGCAGATAGTTGGGCTCGGAGGGCTGGAAAAAAGGTTAACAGGTTGAGGTGATCCTGAGTCCATCATCTCCGCTCATGTTGTTTGGCTGCTTTTAATATTTTGATAACTTTCTGGTCTTGTATTTCACAATCCACAGTTGCTTGGCAAGTATACAGGTTTTGATAAATTTTATTTCCTTATCAACATCTACATTTACATCTACATCAATACTCCACAAACATCCTGATGGCATGTGATGGAGGGTGCTTTTGCACAACTAAATGATCCTCCCTTCCCTGTTCCATTCCAAATGGTTTTTTTGGGAAGAATGATTGATGCTGTTGGCTCTAATTTCTCAAATTTTCTCATTGTGGTCATTCCAGGAGAAGTATGTGGGAGGCAATAATACTTTGTCTGAATCTTCTCAAGCAGTACTGCCTCAAAATTTCTATAATAAACCTCTCTGTGATGAACAATGCCTCTCATGCATCATCTGCCACTGGAGCTTGTTGAGCATCTCTGTAATATTCTCATGCCAACTAAATGATCCTATGACAAAATGCACCACTCCTAATTGGGTCTCCCCTATCTCTTCTATCAGTCCTACTTGGTAAGGGTTCAAGATTGATGAACAATACTCACTAGTTCATCAAACAAGCACCTTGTTAGCCATTTCTTCAGTGGATGAATTACATTTCCTTAAGATTCTTGCTATGAATCTTAGTCTGGCATCTGCTTTTCCACTCATGGTCACCCTGTATAGATGCTTCTAGATATTTTACACTGGTTACTGTTTCCAGCAATTTGTCACCAACTATGTAGTTTTAAAGCTGTTGATTTCTTTTCTTACATATCTGTAAAATATTACATTTGTTAATGTCTTATTGCATTTCTACCTTCTTACAAACAGCCATCTCATCTGCAAACAGCCTTAAAGAGCTTCCTATGGATTCTACTAGATTATTTATATACATTGTAAACAGTAACAGTCCTATCACAATTCCTTCAGGTACTTCCACAGTTACCTCTACATCGCCAATTTTGTTCCATTAAGAGTGATGTGTTGCTAAATTCTGTTATGGGGTTGTGTCAGATGCCCTCATAAAGTCAATGAACATGGCATCAACTTGTTTTCCAATGGCTACAGTGCTGTGGACCTCCTGGAACAGAGTCAGCTGAGGTTTGCAGATATCGTTATTCAGAATCCATGTTGATGTTTACAGAGTAGATTTTCATTCTTCAAAAAGTAATAGTAGGTGAACATAAAACATGATCCATAATTCCACAAGAGATTGGTATCAATGATGTAGGTATAAAATTATGTGCATCTATCTTGTGAAAATAGGATTGAGTTGCACTTCTTTTCCAGTCTCTAAGTACCCTTTGTTGATCCAGGATCTATGATAAACTACCACTAGTAGGAGAACAAGTTTTTTTGCATAATCTCTGTAGATTCTTACAGGTTTCTCATCTGATCCTGATGCTTTTCCATTAAGAGCAACTGTAGTTGTCTTTCCATTCTTCTTCAGTCAGTTACTTCAATATCTGCAATTCTGAAGTTCACACCATGATGGGAAGGAGTGACCATATTATGATCTTCACAATGAAGCAATTTGAGAAACTGATTTCAGTATTTTGGCCTTCTATTTGCCATTTTCTGTTTTGGTGCCATTGTGGTCATTGAGTAATTGAATAGATGATTTTCAACCACTTACTGGTTTAGGTATGAGCAAACCTCTTTAAAGTTTTTTGATAGATTGATTGACAAAGTTTTACTTTCAAAGGCAATGAACACTTCTCTCACTGCTCTCCTTACACTCACTTTTGCTTCATTCCACACTTGTTTGTCAGCTAGTTTTTTTTTACTTTTCTTGAATTTGTAGTGAAGTTCTCTTTGTTTACATGGCAGTTTTCTAACTTGGCTATTAAACTGTGGTGGGTCTTTCCCATACTTTAACACCTTGCTCAGAACAAATATTAGATGTTATCTTCAAGAGTTGGTTCTCTAATTATCTACACAATGTAAATTTTGAACAAAACATTTTGGATAATGTGACATGGGTACCTGTCTCTGGCACCAGTTTTGACAGCATGGCTCTCCCAGTCTGTTCCTGGCAAGTTCAAGTCATCCCCTAGTTACTGTAAACTGCCACAGTCCTGGTGTTTGACCACTGCAGATCAACTGTTTATCCAGATCAACTGTAGCACTCATGCCTGCATATGCACATTGCTACTGGCCTGCTGGTCTCACTTCTGTATACTTCTCCACACTCACAGTATATTTTGTACACACCTGCAGTGTGTATAGCATCTACCCTGCTACCCCTCCCCCTTACACACCCCATTTCAGATTGGCATTCATGTGACAGTCACATTCCAGTCAGAGCTGCCAGCAGTGACAGTTGTGCATGAGGTGTGCTTGCTTTTATGAATGTTTGTGTTTTCTTATCTGAAGAAGATTTTTTGTTGTGCTTGTCTACAACTCAGTGGGTCATCTGTACAGTTATAGCAGCAATTTGTCCTTTTCTAACGTTTTTTGATATTCTAACCTAAAGTTTCCACTGTTTTATTTTGTTACTGTAGCATACATATTTATGTGTAAAAAGCATACTGAATATTTTCATAACTACACAGTAGGATAAAGAAATAGTGGTCTTCAATAAATGTAGTTAAAAAACTAAGTTCCACAGTAAAAGCCAAGAATTGCACAAATATTGACGAAAAGTGGTATCGGTGGATCCATGAACAGTGAGTACAGCTTTGACAGAATCAATTTGGTAAAGAGAATAACACCCTTGGTTTGTTACAGCACGGACAGCTAGAGAATGGGTGACTGAGTTCTTCTGCACAGGGCGGTGGTTGGACTGGGCAAGCAAATACCTGTGTGTACATGTAGGCTTCTGAAGTACTCTGTGCCACAGCATGACATCTATTGCCCTCATTGTGAATGATTTCATACACAATGATAAAGAGAGATGAGCCACAGTGTGGTGTGACAACTGTCATTGTAGGAAAGCTGGACAGGATCAGAAATGTTTAACGAGCAAGTTAGCACAGAAGATTTACTTAACTTGTATTTCTTCAAATGTACAAAGAGCCATTAAAAATACTGCTGTAAGAAACAGAGCCCAATTATGACAGTGTTAACAAGGAAGAGATTCCAGGTGTGAGTGGGCCAAGTGGCTGATGCCATCTGTCCTGTATTGCAGTGGCAGAGGGTGCTTGTGGTACCTAACTGGTGGAGGTGTGCCTCAGCAGGTGTGCTTCAATGGGTCTGCCCGCATGATCACTGTCGACATCTGATGGACACTTGCAGTTCTGTTGCCACTTAAAATTGCCCATGGGGTGGTATCATTAATTGATACCACAGTCCTGTACAGTTCCTTGTCTGGGGATGAATTATGCCATCTTTTTTACTTCAAACATTAACTGGATCTTTCTTTGCATTTTTTCACATATTTGTGAATCATGTATGCCTGTGTCTCACCATGGTGCCATATAGCAAACATATCTAAATCAGCAGCAAGGGCATAAAGGAGTTGAAAAAACTGCCCTTACTTCAAAGACCTCCATGAATGTACTAGCTGCTAACAAGGATAGGAGAGAACCCATTGCTGCACCAACAGTCTCCTCATACTATTTTCCTTGCCATGTGATGTATGTTGATACTCAGCCAGTTGCATATGAGGTGTATAGTTTGAAAAGTCAACATGACATTTTGGCCTGAAAATGAGATATGGCTATTTCTTGTTTCTTTATGTTGAAATATGTCTACTAAACAGCAGTGTACTCTTCAAAACACTTCTTCTCTTATATGGAATAAGCATTTTCTCACAATAGAATGTTCCAAAACTCAACATATATAGTTAGTTCCAAAGTCAGACATTTGCTTTTACATTGTGCACTATGATAGCATGTAATATTCCAGAACCTGTCATCTTTTCACATGATGTGTGTTTCTTTAAGGTATGTGAACACCACATCTTAATTGCATACTTTTCACTGGATGGAGTGTTAACAATGTAACATTAGCTCAATGTCATTAAGCTGCATTATAACCACATCCGCACTAGTCTATCACTTCTCAGAGTGAGTTGGTGTGTTATCCTGAGCTTATAAAATGGAATCTCATGTACAAAAAGAGTTACCAGTAGAGCCAGGACATGGAAGGAAGAGTATCTGTGATACCATTAAATGGACAAAATACAGAAAACATATAGAAAGGTTAGTGCTAGGTATTTTGTATTATTGTATTTTTGACCTGTTTACTTATCACTACTACATCAGACATTTGTTTATGTTCTGATTGTGTTTTTATTCATTATTGTAGACACTCAGTGAAAATCAGTCCCAAAGCTAATGATTTGTAACCATGAAACAGAAGATATCCAATACAGTCTCTTATTCCTATGCAATATAAAACATTTTCATAATGTGTTTTATAGTGTTCCTAAAACAATGATTCAGGATCAATTCATTCTGGAACACACATCAGCTGCTCACCCAAGGAAACAGGAGAAAAACACTGTAGTAACAGAAAGCAAAAAATTGTCTCCATTACGCATTTTGTAAAAAGAGCAGTGAGACATCCAGGGATGAAATCACTTTTTGTTCCAGTGAGCTGGAAAACTGTCTTAGGAATCTTGCAGGTCTCAAAGGATCTTGCCTGTCTGCAAGTGAAGAAGAGGATGTGATACATGAAGCAAGAAATATGAGATCAAAAAGATGGCTATGAAAAATTTCATTTAATCAGTTAGGTAATGTAAGTGAACTCCATTATTGCAGATGTCAGATTAAAGGCAGTACTTGCTAAGTGATCTGAATGTTACCAAACTATGGAAAGTGTTCAATGAATTGCTTGCACCTGATATCAGAGTAAACAAGGCTTTTGTTTGACATTGGTTTTGTACAAATTACATTCTATGCTTTGGAAGTCCACCAACTGAAGTTTGTCCACTTGTTAGAAGATGAAAGAAAAAGTAAAGTACTCTAAACATTCCAAGACAAATCAGAAGTGATGACTACTATAATAGTACATAAGTTATGAGCCCAACCTTTCAATGACATTTTCCTAAAGGAAGAGACCAATGAAATTCTTTGTTATGATTGCCAAAAAAATTTGATATTATCAAAAGTTCCTGATCAGGCACCTTATTACTCTCAGCAATTGTAAATGTACAATTTCCCTATGTGTTGGTTCATCTCATCATCCACAAGTAGCTAGAATCTTGTCAGCCTAAAGAATCCAACAAAACTGTGTTGGCATTTTATGACAGATTAAATTAGCTTGATCTCTGTGCCATAAAAAATACTAAGCTAATTACTGACAGCTCTGCAGGATGTCACAAAAATGCCATAATTATTGGCATGATTTCCTACTGGATGAGAAATGAAACATCCCAGAATATCAATGAAGTTCAGTTGTTCTTTCCATTGTTGGCCTCTCATTTATCCCACTTCATCAAGTATCCAGAAGAACTGAAAAGGAAATAAAGAAAATGGACACCACTATTAAACTGGATGAATTTTACAGTATATTCAACCACTATGGTTCCCAAAACAAATTAGGTGTGGACTGTCCAGTTTATGATTGGAAAACAAGCACACAAAGTGTTTTCAAACCACCAAGAACCTGGTATTTCAAAATGAAATTTTGCAAGAGAATTATGTTAAAAAGGTTGAAAAATGCAGTTATAGTAAGAAGAGGGCACTACTACAGAAGTGACCTGAATGTATACAGAAGAATACTAAAATGGAGAAATACACTTCCAACATGGAAAAAATAGAACTTCCCATAGATGCCTCCATCATCAAAAAAGAAAAATTGTGTGATGTTGAGTGATTACTTGGGAAACATTTTGAAGAGAGCTGGAGACAAGTGAAATCTTGAGTGTATTAGAAAAATATATTAGATCATTTTGATGAGGAGGAGAAGGAGAAGGAGGAGGAAGAGGAGGAGGGGGAAAATGTGCATCCACATCCAGCTATGTCATCTGTGAACCACAGGAAGATGAATATAACCTGTGCATAAACATATTGTGCAACTTGTTATTAAGTAATGAAAACATAAAAAAGAACCTAAACTGAGGAGACTATCATATGTTATTAAATGTTTTTATGTACAACATTTTGAACAAAATGAAAATTCTTAACTTAAATGGGACATATGGCTTTATTATAAGTTCCAAAGCCTGACATTTTCGCTGTTGTTGGTTCCAGCATATTCCATAATTAAGGACCTTACAACTCAAAAAATAGGCACTTTATTTTATTCACACTTGTGTATTGTGTACTTAATGTAGTGTTAATGACAATAGAATATAATTCCCATCCACTGTTAACAATGGAATCCTTTTTTTCTCCCTAAGAATGACTTAGGAAGCGGATGTTGACTTTTGAAACTATACACCTCATTTCTCGTGGGACACACTCTTGCAGGATGTAAACAGTTTCACCTACTGGCACATTTTGGGAATAGTGACTTTACATTGAAGCTGACTGTGACGACTGTGGGTAAAATTGTTTCTCCCTTTACATGTTCTATAAAGTGAGTCAAGTTCTGCACATAACAGTCCATGTTGCATCTAAAGGTCTTAATCTGCAAGCTAGATACTTTGCCAAATTGTATTTAGGTGAGTTGATCCCATTGATTGTCAACCTTAAAGGATGGCTTTGCACTCCATAAATCCTAGGGAGATTTGGAATTCTGGGAATAAGTTCCTTGGCTATACTAGCATCAGTTCTTGAGTCCAAGGTTAAGGTCTGCAACTTTCAAATTATCCTGTTGTGGGGCCCGTCTTTTGTTCACTGTAGACTGGATCCTTTAACAAAATTTTCATCTTTTCTTCATACTGCACAGTGGCCAATGTGACAATTGTTGCTTATAATATCACAAATTTGGTGATTTTCTTTAATTCTGTGATAGCTACTCTTTTCTAACAGCTTAGGTCAGTTGTATCTTAGAGTGTCAAACCAGCAGTCATTGGTGAATGAGATATGGACTCTTTTCATTTTCCTCCTGCTGGATGCCGGCTGCATGGCACCACAAGAGGTGGGCATTACTAGCAAATAACTGCCAACACATGACCTGCATCCAGCACAAGCAAAATGGGAGTCCACACCTCATTTGACAATGGCTGCCAATTGTGGCACACACAACAAGAAGCAAAAGACAACAGCAGATCCAGACTCCCTCCATCACACAACCTGTTACATTAAATTTTCCACTGCTTCCACCTCATGTGACACATTATAATTGATTTTTAAAATTATGATGTAATGTCATGCTCAGTAAACAGTCATGATGATATATAGGTAACTCTGGATGCAAAAAACTTTCCAGTAGACACAGAAAGCAAATACTATAACTGTGGCCAAAATGTTGGTTCCAACAGTAATATATTTTTGTTATGTGGTGCAATACCATATGCAGAAAACTTTTATGTCAACTGTCTCTGGCAGTGTAAGACTGGACAATTATACAGGCTAAGAACAAAAATAGAGAGAGGGAGAGACAGAGAGAGACATGCACCATGAAAGAAGGAATTATCCAAATGGGATGAAAATTGGTGGATGTGATGCACTTACACAGACAAAAAAGTACCACATTTCAGAAAAATTAGATTTTGTATTCGAGACAGACTTCTCTAACTGAACAAGTCAATATCGTATTGATCCACCTCCGGCCCTTATCCGAGCAGTTATTCAGCTTGGCATTGTTTGACAGAGTTGTTGGATGTCCTACTGAGGGAAATTGTGCCAGATTCCTTCCAACTGGTGCATTAGATCATCAAAATCCTGAGCCAGTTGGAGAGGGCTGCCTATAATGCTCTTAATTTTTTCAGTTCGGGAGAGAACCAGCAACCTTGTTGGCCAAGGTGGGGCTTGGCAAGCATGAAGGCAAGCAGTAGAAACTCTTGCAGTGGGACGGCAGGTATTATTTTGCTGAAATGTATGCCCAGTATGGCTTGTCATTAAAGGCAACAAAACAGGACATAAAATATGATAAATGTACTGCTGTGTCATTAGGGTGCCACGGATGACAATCAAAGGGGTCCAGCTATGAAAAGATATTATTCCTGGTTCTCATGTTGTATGGGGCCTGACAGTCAAGGTGGTACCCTACTGCTGTCTGGGACAAATCTAGACACATCCCCTCTCATCAGTGGAGCTTACTTTGAAGTGTAACTCATCACTGAAGACCATTCCACTCCAGTCAATGAGATTCTAAGGCAAAGGCATGTCGGATGATGCCCTAGAGAGTGATTGTGTACCAGCCTGACTATGGCCTGGAAACTGGGAGTGATTGTCTAGGGTGTCATTTCTTTTCATTGTAGGACTCTTCCAGCACAACAGAAAGTTGACAATATCCTAAATTCCATTGTATTCCCCCTTATGATAAGCCAACCTAAGTTTACATTTCAGCAAGATAATGCCTGCCCACACACAGTGAGAGTTTCTACTGCTTGTCTTTGTGCTTGAAAAACCTTACCTTGACCAGCAAAGTTGCACGATTTCTCACCAATTTAGAACATTTGGAACATTATTGAAATGGTGCTCCAATCAGCTCAGGATTTTGACGCTCTAACATGTCATTTTGACAGAATTTGGCATGATATCCCTCAGGAGGACATTATAATCTACCACTCACTCATTTGTTGATTGTCATTGACTTCATAATAAACTCTTTTAATAAGTTTCTAGAGGAGTACAATTTACAATAAACTTTTTTACTTATCTTCTTTTCTCATAGTTGGCTCCAGTTCTTCACATCTAGAGGTTGATTCTATAAATGAAATTTTTGATATCATCAGTTCACACGGTTCCAATTGACATAATAACTTCTGAAGAATTGTCTGAATAGTTCATTTTATTCTCTAATATTTTTCTCTGTCACACTGTCTTTATAATTTCCACTTCAAAACCAAAAACTAGATTGTTATTGCCAGAAATAAAAACATGTGTGACCACACCACTACCCCATTCTGCGGTACTAACAATATTCCAAAGAGTTTACAAATTTTCTTGACAAATGAATCTTCACCAATTTATATCATTATTTTAAAATGAATCCAGAAGTAAACATAATAAATATCATCAGGTTGTGTAGTTATTAATAGGAATTTTAAGTGTACCAGATATTTTGCAATTTCAAATATTTCTAAAAAAAAATTATTATAACTGTACATACGAAGATAGTACATATCGATTATAACAATGAAAAAACTTCTTTTTATAGATTTTAACCTGAAATATAGTACATCTTGTACAAAATAATATGCAATTCTTTCAGAATAACAGTTGATATAATATTAACCTCTTTTTAAATACGTAAATATTTTTTTGGTATTGTCTGTTTCTGTTAAGGAAAAGTAATGCTATAGGAGAGTGCCCCTTTACAACATCCAACAACTTTATCAGTGAAAGCCAACTGAATAACTGCTTGCATAAGGGTCAGTGGAAGACCAATGAATTACTGACTTGCTCAATTTGTGAAGCTCTTTATGTTGAATAAATCATCTAATTTTTCTGAAATTGTAATCATTTGTTTGCCTATGCATGTGCATCACATCTACCAATTTCCATCCAGTTCACGTAACTCATTCATGATGCATTGTTTCTTTGTCTTACAGTGAGATGCAAAGCAAGAGTTATCCCTCCAAGTGACTGAAACAAATAACAAAATTGACTTTATAAAAAGTGAGCTAGGGAATTTAGTGACTGAAACAAATAGCAAAATCAAAGACAACAGTAGCAATTCTATCAAAAAGACGGATTGGTACTCATAAAATAGCCACTCCTGTTCCTTATTTATATAAATGATGTACCCTCTAGTATCACAGGTAATTCTAAAATATTTCTGTTTGCTGATGTCACTAGCTTGTTAGTAAAGCATGTTGTGTGCAGCATTGGTTCTTTTTCAAATAGTGCAGTACATGGCACAAGTTCATGGCTTGTAGAAAATAAACTAACACTAAATCACAGTAAGACTCAGTTTTTACAGTTTCTAACAGACAATTCAAGAAAACCAGACATTTTAATTTCACAGAATGGGCATGTGATTAGTGGAATAGAACAGTTCAAATTTCTAGTGTTCAGATAGATAGTAAACTGTTGTGGAAAGCCCACATTCATGATCTTGTTCAAAGACTTAATGCTGCCATTTTTACTATTCAAACGGTATCTGAAGTAAGTGAGTGTTTGACATGAAAAGTAGTCTACTTTGCTTATTTTCATTCACTTATGTCATATGGTAGTATATTTTTAGGTAATTCTTCCCATACTCAAAGAATATTTTTGTCTCAGAAACTGGCATTTCAGGTAATAAGTTGTGTAAGTTCGCGAACCTTTCGTTGACCTCTGTTCACTAGCCTGGGTAGTCTGACATTGTGTCAGCATTTTCCCAAGGGCTGGCAGCTTTCACTCAGTTAATACTACTCAGATATCCAATCTGCCTTTGGCTCACACTTCCTTAACTCTTGTGCAGGAAGGTGTGCAATATACTGCTGCATCTATTTTCAGTAAGCTTCCACAAGAATTCGAAAATCTTAGCAGTAATCCACATGCTTTAAAATCAAAATGGAAGAGCTTCCTCATAGGTCACTTCTTCTATTCTGCTGAGGAGTTCCCTTAAAAATTAAGGTGATTCCTATGTTAAATTGTTGATTGTGTTTACTTAAACTTATGACTTGACTTTTTTGGGTTCATAAACATTTTATTTTATCTGTTGTTAATTTTATGTTGTAATTTCATGTATTGACACGATCCATGACCCTGTAGATTTGCTCCTCAATTTGGTCCTACAGAACTAGACATGTAAATAAAATAAAATTATGAGACACAGACAGGAACAAGCTTTTGGTGTGAAGGCTTTCTTCTGAATTAAGTGTATGTTGTCTAATTCAGAAGAAAGCCTTCTGACTGAGAGTTTACTTGTTTAGTAGTCTTTTACAGTGGCTGCTGTCTGCGATCAACATCTCTGACATTTGGTGAGTAGCAATTTATCCTTTTCATAATACTACCATTCTTTCATCCTGGATTTTTCAGAGAGAACATTCTATCCTGGATTTTCCTTTGTTCAGAGAGAACAGTGTCAGATATGGCAAGAAACTTTTTACAAGCTATAAATGCGCTAACATCTGAACTCTTAAATAACAGCATCCTGGTAATGGGAGTATAAGAGGAATTTTATTAGTATCAAATGTATAACTAGGAAAAAAGCAACTCAGTACTTGGTGGGTGCAGTTGAATCTAAGATTGTAAATGAAGAATCAAATCCTGTGAATGAACAACAAAAGATTTTGATATTGTTCATACTATTGCAAAACAGGAAAATCAAATTTTGGAATCAGAAATAGGTGAAACAAATCAGAATCTCAAAGAGAAATTTGAAACTTTGGAATGTAAAGCAAATGATCAAATTTCTGTTAATTAATAGTTCCTAGAAATGTAGAAGCATGCAAAAATAATGTGCCTGACATTAACAGAAAACTTGCTGTTTTACAAGAAAAATTTGATGCAAAAAATTTTGTCAGTAACTTTAGTGGCATGTGGCCTGGAAAGGGTCAACTTTGTCCCACTGATTGCAGTGACTTAGAGTCACTGATTGGGATGAGGTAACTGAACAGAGATAAGAGAAATTTTTGGACTGATGGTGTGGAACAGCTGGTTAATGGAGACTGAGGCAATGAGGGTTTTACAGAAGCAAAGAATGTGTTGACAGCGTAACTCTCACCTGTGTAGTTCAGAAAATCTGGTGGTGCAGGGAAAGGTACAGATGACCTGGGGTGTGAAGCAGCCATTGAAATAGAATATGTTGTGTTCAGCTGCATTTTGTGCCACTGAGTGGTCAACTTAGTTCTTGCAACACTTTGGTGATGTCCATTCATTCTGGTGGGCAGCTGGGTGGTTGTCATACCACCATAAAAATATATGCACTTATTGCAGTGAAGTTTGTCTATTATATGGCTTCTTCCACAGGTGGCACTGCCTCTGATGGGTTAGGGTAAGATTGTCACAGGATTGGAGCAGGAAGTCTGGGTGGGTGGACTGGGAGGTCTTGCAGGTGGTTCTTCAAAAGTTTTGTGATCCATATGGCAAAGGATTGGGAGCATAAGTGGCATAGGGATGGGCCAGGATGTTGTTTTGTTTTGGTTGGGTGGGCAACAGAACACTAATTTAAGATTGGTGGGAAGGATATTGAGTAGAATTTCCCTAATTTCTGGGCACATTGATATATAATAAAAGCCCTGGCAAAGGATATGGTTAAGTAGTTCCAGTCCAGGATGATACTTTTGTTTGCAGACTAGGTTTATGGGGTAGTGCCTGTATGTGAAGGCCCTCAGGAGACCTTCAGCATGTAGAGCAAAGTAGTTTTCATCACTGCATATATGTGTTGCACAGGTGACCAGGCAGTATGTTAACAATTTTTTGGCATAATAGTTGTGACAGCTGTCAAAATGCAGGTACTGTCCATGCCTAGTGAGTTATGGTTAGTGAGTTCAGTATGAACAGAGGTGTTGATGGAGCCATCAGAGTGCTGGATATCAATGTCCAGAAAGGTGACATGTTGAGCTCATCAGGCATTGAGGTTGTGGAGTAATGAGGATAGGGTGTCCTGGCCTTGAATGAAGATCATGAACATATAACCAGTGAGCTGGAACCAGGGGTTTGCGGTTTTTGGGATGTTAGGAAGGTATCCTTTAGATGGTCCATAAAAAGATAGGGGAGTGCCATGCAGTTGTCCATGGCTTTTGATTTGTTTAAATATCTTTCCCCCAAAGGAGAAGTAGTTGTGTTTGTGGATATAGTTGGTAAGGTGTATGAGGAATGAGGTGGTAGGAGACTGAAAGACACTGGGAGAGGTAGTGTTCAATAGTGGCAAGGCTGTGGACATGAGGGATGTTGGTGTTAAGGAGGTGGCAACAACAGTAACAAGTTATGAAGTGACGTGGTGGGAATGGTGGCTAGTTGGTGAAGTAAGGGATTGATAACTTTGATATGAGTGGCTACATTTCAGGCAATGGTTGGATGTGTTGGTCAACAAGAGCATAAATTCTTTCAGGAGGAGCAAAAAAGTCAGCTGCACTGGGGCATCCTAGATTGTGGGGTTTTGTGGATTTTGGGGAGCATGTATAAAGTGGGTGTGCAGGGTGCTGTTGGGATGATGGGAGCAATTGACTCAGAGTAGAAATTCAGGAATGGACTTAAGGGTTTTGGTAGGTGTTGGGGCTACCATATTTACTCGAATATAAGCTGCACGTTTTTTCCTGTTTAGGATTGAGTGCAAAGTAAGCAGAAGTTCTGAAAAATGTTGGTAGGTGCCGCCACAACTAACTTCTGCCATCTAAATGTCTAATACATGTAGCGCTGCACAGGCATGCTTTGCAGGCACAAAGATAAATACTGGTGCCAAAACCTCTGCGTGAATAAATAAATAAATTTAAAAAAAAGGTGAAAGACAAGCTTTTTTCTCCGCCCCAAGTTTTGACCACTGCATTTTCATACATTATCCAATGAAGTAAATACAAATTCTGTATTGTTCATCTTCGAATGTAGCAACATTTCAATGTACTATGAAAATCCGACAGGCAAGACTATTTGGGATGTTTGTCAATACGGCCAACTCTTATGTTCTGAATTTTTTCCTACCTGTGAGAAGAGATGGTTGCTGACAGGAACTTTTATGAATTGTGAATCACATGCAGTATTTCTTCACCATAAGAATAATATGAATATAAACATTTTGCCACATATTCTTTCGTGTTTGCTGCTGTCTCATTTAAATCCTGTCTGCCTAATAAACTACGAAACTAGTGAGAAAACAGCAAACGCGGAAGAATAAACATATCATGTCATGTTTATATTCATATTATTCTTATGCCTAATAGTGATACAGTCAGAAATGAAGCACGGCAACTGACTAGATTTTTAAATCTAAGATGACTCTAATTTCTGTGCAGAATGTAATGTACTAAAGAGGCGTCTGCAAAGATTTTCAAACAGAGAAAAGTTTTCGCTAAACTCTCGTTCAGAACATCTTCTATCATACGCAGTTTATTATTTGGTTCTTGTTGATCATTATCAAAGAAAGCAGCAGTGTAAGTAACAACAAACAGCAGTCTCTTGCCATTGTTTCGCTAATGAGACAATTCCTCTCTCCTTTTTTTTTTTTTTTTTTTTTTTTTAAAAAATTGTAACCAGCGGTAGCCCGCACAAAAGCAAGCCATGTCACAAGCGGCGACAGGCCGTAAACACTCATTATCAGAATGCGACAAACAGTGCATGACACAGTACAGTGCATTTTCAGCTTAGAGTGATGTAGTAAACACCTATAACAAAGAAAACGGCACTTATCAGATCAAAGAAAAATAAGCAATCGATTCAAACCAGACAAAGCACGTGAAAAAGGAAGGGTACCCATATAAATATGGACAGACCGCCTGGCGCGAGCAATGGCTCAATGGCTACCTGGTGAAGCTTAACTGCTAAGCTTACGAGTCGAACCAAACTACTGTAGCTGTATCGTCATTCATTCGACCTAAATTGTGTCTCATATTACAATGGACCAACATTGTTTCGATTTAGAGGTGCGGCCTAAAACTTTTATCTCCCCCTGAAGTTCGAGTCTCAAATTTCAGATGCGGCTTAGATTCGGGAATTTTTTTTTTTTCCTTGATTTCGAGTCTCATTTTTCAGGTGCGGCTTAGATTCGAGTGTGGCTTAGATTCGAGTAAATATGGTATGTTGGACTTCTAGGGTGGGATCACTGTGGCAGAGCTTCTAGATGGAATGGTCAGGCAGTTGACACAAGCCTTCTGTTGGGTAGTAACCATGATTCATTATGACAGCTATGAACCTTTGCCTGCAAGGATAATGACTATGTCAGGATCTGTTTTAAGATTGCGAATGACTGTCTTTTCTTCTGCTGAGAGGTTAGTGTTCTTGGGAAGGAACCTGGGGAAGGATGGTTAGGCCAAATTGGAGGTATGGAATTCCTGGAAGGTTGTATGGGAGAGAACAGGGTTATTGTTGGATGGTGGTATGAAATGAGAGAAGCAACACTTAATTTTGGAATGAGTTTGGTGTTGGTTGGAGGGATTGGCAGAAAAGTTGTGTTTCCATTATAGGCATCAGGAGATGGAAAGTAGGTTTTTGACAGGTCCAACATGGTTAAACTTGAAAAAATGTGAAGTTAGGGTTTGACATAACACTGACATTGAGACCATTACAGACACAGTAGAACACAACACTTCAGATATTTGAAGGAAGGAGAAGAAAATCAGCCATGCCAATTCGAAGGAACCATCTGGGCATTTGCCTGGAGTGATTTAGTGAAATCACAGAAGGCCTGAATCTGGATGGATGGATGTGGATTTGAATGATCATCCTCCTGAATGGGAGTCCAGTGTGCTGACCATTGTGCCACCTCACTTGTTGTTAAAACTTCAGTATTGGGCTGTGTGTGTGTGTGTGTGTGTGTGTGTGTGTGTGTGTGTGTGTGCGTGTGTGTGTGTGTGTGTGTGTGTGTGTGTACTCCAGCTTGACAAAGCAATTATTTCAAAAACTTTTGATATTTGATGAGTGGACCCCTTTTCTCCTGAATAATTTACATTTGATCAAAACTTCCCTATTGTATGTGTAAATAAGCTAATGAGTATGAGCAAATAGAAACTGATAGTAATTTTCTTGATTTTTTGTTGAGACAGAGGGACTGATATTCATGTGCTGGGGGTGATGTGGTTATTTCAATCACTGAATTAATGATTAAGTTGTAAATGATGATGATGACAAAATAGATATGATGTTCATTTTGATGAAACAGCTGATGGATTGATTTATCTTGAATTTAATGAAGAACTGCAGAAGATAGTGACTTAGTAAAGTCTATTGACAGTACTTAGGGGATCAGAACGCTGATAGGAAGGCACACAAGAATCAGATTTCGCTGGTCAACATCAGGATAACCATAAGCAGTAGTGAAGAAAGGAAGAAAACGAGAATAATGTATGACATGAATTTTGACAATTGTTTGGACTAATTGTAATGACAATAACAGTATAATCAAAGCTGTTTCAACATCCTGGTGGGAAGTAATAGGAAA
This sequence comes from Schistocerca piceifrons, assembly GCF_021461385.2. Lineage (NCBI taxonomy): Eukaryota > Metazoa > Arthropoda > Insecta > Orthoptera > Acrididae > Schistocerca > Schistocerca piceifrons. Next base: position 586,979,696 of record NC_060143.1, read on the forward strand.
GTAAATTAGGTAATGGGCAGTGTGGGGGCAATCCATTATCCTACAAATAAAACCTGTGACAATGAATGGGTATCTAGTTTGCCTAGTGATGGAATACAGTCACAAAGGGAAGCATCCATACAGTAGATAGTGCAGAAAATATGGATTTCAGTGACAATGAAGGTGACTTATTGTATGAAGAAAATAACAAAATTAAGTATGAGGTACATGGGAGTCCCTACATTTATATTCAGACTGATAATTAGGAGGGTAACTCTTTTGGTAAGTACTGACAGTCCTGTCTGGAATTTCAGAAAAATCAAGAGAAAAAGTGAAATATAGACCAGTCTTCACTGAGAAGCCTGTAATACAACTTAAAATAAGGGGATCCAAAGAATGTTTTAGGGAAACAGTTCCTTCTGTCATTCTTCTTCTTCATCTTCTTCCTCTCTTTCTCTTGTCACTCCAGGATTAGGTTTAAGGCTTGTTCCAGACTCAACATCTCATGCTTGGTCTTCCCACACTTCTCATGCACCACAGTTTATAATCCACTGCCATATTAGAAGGTAATTGTGGTGACATTGGGCGGTGCAAACGATGTATATAAGAATGAACTAATAGTAGCAAACAGAGTGCTAAGAGATGCACTACGTACAACAGAGGATCAAAAAGTTATTGTTGTAGGCATTCCACACAGACATGACCTTACTGCATCTTCTTGTGTGAACAGAGAAATCCAAAAAGCAGACAGGATGTATGAAAAGATCTGCAAGACCACTTCAAATGCTTTTTTCCTCAGTATTGACGATCTTGAAAGACAGCACTTCACAACACATGGTATGCATTTAAATAAATGGGGAAAATCGCTGCTCAGTCAAAAGATCAAAATGGTAGTGGATATTGTTTCTCCTAGATGTAAGAAAAGTGATCCTATTCCACTACCACTGGTAAAGGACGCCTGCAAAGTATCTTCCCTACCATGTACTCCAGTTGCAGCAGTAACACAACATCAGGTATCACTGATTACAAAAGAATGTGCTGGGAGAAAGGAAGCTGTAACTACAGTTACAACAGGCAGAACACCTCATTCAGGAACTAGGATAACAGAAACAGCAAAAGTGGCAGCATATTCAGCAACTAGTGTACCAACAGGTGATCCAGCTGTCCATTCTGCAGCAACATTTGAACTACCTACAGTGGGAACCCAGCCACTTAGATCATGCCATGAACAAGAAGACGCGAAGAGACCTCCAAGAGTAGAAGCAGTATCAAGTGTAGCGGGCAAACGGAAAACTGTACCTCCATTATGTCTAAATGATTTTTTAGTAGAAGGCAGCAAGGGGAAGAAGCCCATAAGATAAATAGTGCCAGAGATTTAATACCCTCTCAGCAAAACAGTGCATCTGTAAAGAAAGACAGGTTTGATTTTATAATCTTTTATCTTAACATTGAAGGAGTAAGGGATAAAGAATTTATTGTCAATGACTTTGGATTAGAAAATAAGTTTGATATCTTTTGTTTAAGTGAACACTGGGCTAGTGAGAGTGAACTTACATTTATTAAATTTGATGATTACATTCTAGCCAGTAGCTACTGCAGAAAATTGCATTTAAGAGGTGGTGTGGCAATATATGTTAACAAGTCACTTAGCGGTACATTCAATAGATTAGATCTAGATTTTCTGTGTGATGAACAGAACTTTGAAGCTGCTGGTGTAGTAATAGACAGTTTTAAGTTAGTTGTAATTTCCCTGTACAGGTCACCTAAGGGTATAACCAATGTATTTTTAGAAAAACTGGACCTGCTGTTACATGTACTTACAGATACTAGATGGATACATTATGATATTGTGATAGGTGGAGATGTGAATGCTGAATTCGATGTCACAACACAAAAACGTACTGTCACTGAACTCCAAAACCTACTAAGACTGTGCAACTTACATTCAGCCAATAACAAACCTACAAGAGAACATGCATGTCTTGACAATATTTTTGTAAATTTTAAAACAACAGAAGAATCATGTTTTGTGACAGTATTTCCATATTCTGATCATGATTCAGTATCCTTAAATTATGCAAGTAGGTTCCCTCTTGATAAGAGTTATGTAAATAAGTTTGTCCCAGAAGTTGTGGTCACTAGACCAGTCACAGATGAGAAAATTGACAGGTTTCGTACGTCCCTTTCTAACAGAGATTGGTTTGGCCTGTGTTACGATGAGACACATTATACTCTAAGCAATTATCTGCCAGCAAAGGTACTATTTGATAGGTTTCTCAAAGCATCTTTGGGACACTTTAATGACTGCATACCAATAAAGAAATGCAAATTAACTGACAGAGTCCTAAAAGCAAAAGTTCCAAATAGACAAAACACATGGTACACAAAACAGCTGTCTACTATGAAAAATCAAGTTATGTTGTTGTACATAATTTATAAAAATCTGAAAACCAACCATGCTAAACTAGCCTATGTTAGATCTAGGAATGAGTACAAAAAAGCAATTGTGGAAGCCAAACAAGCACACAATCTCAGAAGTATTGAGAAATCCAGCAATAAGTGCAAAGCAGCATGGACTCTAATAAATAGTGTCGCCAAAGATAAAAGAAGTGACAAAATTTGTATCTCTCTCTTTTATTAAATCAGTTGAGGAAGTAGGAAGTGCTATAATTAAACCTGAAATCAGCTCATCATAGTTACTGTCAAAAAATATTGCTAGGTCATCAACAAACACAAGTACCTTCAATTTTTCTGAGGTCTCACCTGGTTTTGTGTTAATAATAGTGAACCAGCTAAAATCATCAGACAGTGTAGACATATATGACCTGTCTTGTAACATGCTTAAGAAAGTAATAGACTGTATAGTGTACCCCCTAACATATTGTATAAACAAGTGTATTTATTTATTTATTTATTTCTTGTTCCGTAGATCCAGTTAGTGAGTCAATCACAAGGATATGGAACGTGTCAAATTGTACAGGTTTCAATTTAAACTTACAATAAATACAAGGGCAATTCAATGGAAAATTGTACATAGTTTAAGTAAGACATACTATAAATAAAGTAACAGATACAATGTCAGCTAGATAACATAACTACCATTTGACAGAAAAAGGAGTTTCAAATAAAGGTTAAAGATAAGAGCACAAAGTTAAATCAGATATTAGACCTACAAGAGTAAATACATGTACAGCCAATCTGTTGTTACAAAAAGTGCGCTAATGCCCAAATGCACAATAAAATCAATTGAACTACTTCTAGACACAATAAGTTTAGTGATGGTATACATTTTCTTTCAGGTATTCATCCACAGTATAAAACTGTCTAGGGTAGTTCCAGTACATAAAAAAGGAGATAAAAATTCTGTCTCAAGTTACAGGCCAATACCCATAGTCCCAGTTTTCTCAAAAGTTCTAGAATGCATAATTTACCAACAATTATCTGTTTACTTCGATAACATAGGATTAATAAGTGGATCACAGTATGGCTTTAGGAAAAACCTGTCAACCATTGATGCCATAAACAATGTTGTTAAATACATCCATCAAGTATTTGAAGATAAATGCTTTGCCCAAGTGACTTTTTGTGACCTAAGCAAAGCCTTTGACTGTGTAGAACATACACTACTACTCGAAAACATGGACTTTTACGGTGTTAAAGGTAACAGCCTTAAGCTATTAAGATCATATTTACAAAACCGTAAGCAAGCCGTCTGTGTTGGGAAAGAAATGTCCAGTATAGAACAAGTTGAGGTAGGTGTTCCACAGGGATCCGTGCTGGGCCCTTTCCTTTTCCTAATAATGATAAATGACCTGCCAACATTTATCAAATCCAGAATAGTACTCTATGCTGATGATACAACATTTCTGAACAGCAGTAATGATCTTAATAGCCTTAAAACATGTGTTACAGAGACAATTGAGCAAGCTTCACTCTGGTTTAAAGCAAACAGGTTCTTGCTTAATGAAAGCAAAACCCAGCAGATGGTATTTAGTTTAAAAGACAAGTTTCCATCAGATGATCCTAGTTGTGTTAAATTTTTGGGGGTATATTTGGATGATAAACTTTCTTGGAATCCACATATTAAGTATATTAGCGGTAAATTGTCTAGGGTAATCTATTTGTTAAGGCGATTAATGCACTGTGTACCTAAAAATTATGTTAGAGTATCTTACTACTCATTTTTCCAAAGCATCATATCCTATGGCATTATTTTATGGGGAAACTCCACTTGTGTGCATGATATACTATTGCTGCAAAAGAAAGCTATTAGGATAATTACAGGCTCACCATACAAGGCTGACTGTAAACCTTTATTTACTCAACAAAAAATCATGACAGTAATAAACCTATATATTTATTATGTTTTAATCTACACAAAAAAGATCTTACGTAAAGTAAAACTCAGGGCAAATATACATTGCAAACAGCTCTATCTATACGCCCTACCACAGACTGTCAAAATCAGTTAACAGTTATGAACTTATGGGCCACAAATTATTTAACAGACTTCCACAAGGTATACAAAATTTACCAGAGCAACAATACAAACAAACACTTTATGACTGGTTAGTTGTAAACCCATTCTACAATGTAAAGGATTTCATGACCTGTGATATTAAACTATAAAGTTCTTAACAATTCTGTCCTTCTATAGCATGTACTGTACTGTATTGTATTATATGTATGACTTTGTATATTGCTGTAATGGCTTAAAGACAATAAAATTATTATTATTATTATATTATTATTAATAGTACATGTTCTCTTTTCTTTGTATTGGATTGCCTTTTGGGTTGTTGGTTGGATTCCTAATTCTTCCTTTATTACTTTTGTGTTCCTTACTGCAGCCTTCTACAGATCTTAGAAATTTCATTTCTGATGCTTCTAGTTGCTGCAAGTCTTTCTTTCCCAGCAACTAAATTTCTGCCCCACATAATAAATTAGAAATTGCCATGACTTTATAAAATTTCAGTTGTGTGTCTTTCCTGGTTTTACCCTTAAGTGTTCTTGTTATGCCATATATACACTGGTAAGCATTAGTTTTTTCTGTATATCCATATCTTAATCATATGGTATGAAATGTGGTACCGGTACCTATTCAGTCAGTTTATTATGGTGCACAGTTTTTGTTGATACAGGGTTAATACCTAAAAAGTTTTATTTATAGATAGAAACAGACTGCAGCTTGCATCTATCTCATTTATTTTATGTAATGCCATTTGGAATTTATCTTCAGTGTCTCTTGTATGATGATTTGATCACCCACGAATAAAATCATCTTAATATTTTTATTTGTCTGAATATTTATGCTTGATGGTGTTCTATCTCTTTTGCATTTCCTGATCATGTCACCTATGTTTTAATGGTCTTCAGTTCGAAGACTGGTTTGATACAACTCTCCATGCTACTCTATCCTGTGGGACCCACTTCACCTCTGGATAATTACCGCAACATACTTCTTTCTCAATCTGCTAATTGTATTCATTTCTTGGACTCCCCCTACAATTTTTACACCTCACATTTCCCTCCAGTAATAAATTGATGATCCCTTGATGTCTCAGAATGTGTCCTGTCAACTGATACCTTTGTTTAGCCAAGTTGTACCACAAGTTTCTTGTCTCCCCAATTCTATTCTGTACTTCCTCATTACTTGCATTATCAACCCATTTAATTTTCAGCATTCTTCTGTAGCAGTACATTTCAAAACTCTGTTCTCTTTTTTACCTAAACTGTTTATTGCCCATGTTTCACTTCCATACATGGCTAAACTCCAGACAAAAACCTTCAGAAAAGACTTCCTAACACTTAAATCTATATTCAGTGTTAAAAGATTTCTCTTCTTCAGAAATGCTTTTCTTACCATTGCCAGTCAACATTTTATATCCTCTCTACTTTTCCATCAGGTCTTCTGCTGCCCACATAGCAAAACTCATGTACAACTTGTAAGTGTCTCATTTCCTAACTGATTACTTTAGCAGCACCTGATTTAATTTGACTACATTGCATTACCTTATTTTGCTTTTGTTGATGTTCATCTTATATACTCCTTTCAAGACACTGTCCATTTCATTCAACTGCTCTTCCAAGTCGTTTACTGTCTCTGAGAGAATTACAATCTCATTTGCAAACCTCAGAGTCTTATTTCTTCTTCCTGGACTTTAATTCTGACTCCAAACCTTTCTTTTATTTCTTTTACTGCTTGTTCAGTGTATATATTGAATAACACTGTCGATAGGTTACAGCCCTGTCTCACTCCCTTATCAACCACTATCTCCCTTTCATGCCCACAAATCTTGTAACTGCCATCCAATTTCTGTGCAAGTTGTACATGGCTTTTGCTCCCTGTATTTTACCCCCACTAACTTCATAACTTAAAAGAAGAGTATTCCAGTCAGCTTTGTCAAAAGTCTTCTCTAAGTCCACTAATGGTATAAATTTAGGTTTGCCTTCCTTAATCTACCTTCTAAAGTAATTCAAAGGGTCTGTATTGCCTTGCATGTTCATACATGTCTCCAGAGTCCAAACTGATCTTCCTAGAGCTTGGGTTCTATCAGTTTTTCCACCCTTCTGTAAAGAATTTGTGTTAGTATTTTTCAACTATGACTTATTAAACTGATAGTTTGGTAATTTTCACACCTGTTAGCAATTGCTTTCTCTGGAACTGGAATTAATACACTCCTCTAGAAGTCTGATTCGGGGCGCACTCAACCTCGTGATCCCAACTGAGGAGCTACTCGACCGAATAGTAGTGGCTCCAGTCAAAGAAAATCATCATAACGAGCGGAAGAGCAGTGTGCTGACCTCACACTCCTATCCGCATCCTCAACTGAGGATGACATGGCAGTCAGATGATCCCGATGGGCCACTTGTGGCCTGAAGACAGAGTGCTTTTTTCTAGAAGTCTGAGGGTATTTTGCCTGTCATATACATCTTGCACACTAAATGGAAAGAGTCTTGCCATGGCTGGCTCTCCCAAAGCTATCAGCAGTTCTGATGGAATATTGTCTATCCCTGGGATCTTGGTTTGACGCAGATCTTTCAGAGCTTTGTCAAATTTTTCTCACAGTATCATATCTCTCATCTCAGCTCATCTACATCTGCTACCCTTTCTATGATATTGCTTTCAAGTTCATCTCACTTGTATATACACTCTGTATGCTCCTTCCACCTTTCAGCTTTCCCTTCTTTGCCTAGGACTGGTTTACCAACTGAGCTCTTGATATTCATACATCTGCTTCTTTTTTCTCCAAAGTCCTCTTGAATTTTCCTGTAGGCAATATCTATCTTTACCCTAGAGAAATATGCTTCTAAATTCCTATATTTGTCCTCTAGTGACTACTGCTTAGCAATTTTGCACTTCCTGCCAATCTCATTGCTTCATTCTCCTTTGCCTGCTTCATTTACTGCATTTTTAAATTTTTTATTTTCATCAGTTAAATTGAATATGTGCTTTGGTATCCAAGGATTTCTACTAGACCTTGTCTTTTTACCTATTTGATTTTCTGCTGCCTTCAGTATTTCTTCTCTTAAAGCTACCCTTTCAAATGTTACTCAGTTCCTTATCCCTGTTCAAGTCATCCAGTGCCTAATGCTCCCTCTGAAACTCTCAACAACGTCTTGTTCTTCCAACTTGTCCAGGTTCATAACCAATAAATTGTGGTTAGAGTACACATGTGCATCTGCAAATGCCTTACAATTTAAAATCTGGCTCCTAAATCTCTATATAATCATTATATAATCAGTCTGAATCCTTTTGTTGTCACCAGTCTCTCCCATGTATACAACCTTCTTTCATGATTCTTAAACCAAGTGTTAGTGATGATTAAACTATGCTACATGCAAAATTCTACCTGGCAACTTCCTCTTTCATTGCTTTCTTGTAGTATATATTCACTAGTACTTTTTCTTCTCTTCTTTTCCCACTGTTGAATTCCAGTCCTCCATGACTATTAGTTTTCGTTTCCTTTAACTATCTGAATAATTTCTGATATCTCATTATGCATTTCTTCAATCTTTTCATCATCTGTGGAACTAGTTGGCATATTAACTTGTACCACTGTACTACATATATATCTACATACATACTCCGCAAGCTACCATATGGTGGATGGTGGAGGCTTTGTGTGTCTATCCTGGCTACAAGAATGTGTTCACTATGCTGTTCATAGTAACTTACCCACAGTCCTATTTTCTTATTCATTATTAGAATCATCACTGCTTTACCCACATTTCACTTTGTATTTATAGCCCTTTATTCACCTGACCAGAATTGCTACCCTACAGCCACTGACCTTTGCTAATTCCCACTATATCTAACTTTGACCTATCTGTTTCCCTTTTCACATTTTCTAGCCTATCTGTCTGATTAAGGGAGCTAACATTCAACACTCCAACCCATAGAATGCCAGTTTTGCTTCTCCTGATGATTTGTTTGTTTATTTCTTTTGATCCTCTGAGTCATACATTGTGCAGAAATGCCCATCATGATATAGGACAGGTCATTCGATACATATTAAGCATTTATAAGAAGAGGTACATGTCTATGAATCTATAAAATGATTAAATATTTATATCACATGTGTAATGTACTTAGGTCTTATATTTATTCTGTACCAGAATTTAGCATTTATATCAATAAAAGTTACATTCAGTTATGTTACATAAGGTTAGTAGTTTGAGATCCATTATCTCATGTTTTTGTTAAGCAGTTCCTTATAGCATTTTGTTTTAAAGGAATTCCTGTATGCTGTAGAAGCAGCATTTAATTAGTAGCGACTGTAGTTTTACTTTAAAATCCTTCACAGATGCAAAGAAATTGGAAATAGGTGTCCCACAGGGCAGTGTTCTTGGTCCCTTATTATTCTTGCTTTATATAAATGACATAAAAAATCCTAATATTTCTACCAAAATAATGTTGTTCACAGATGACACTAGCATAATTATAAGTGATGATAAAAAATCATTAACCACCACAACTGATATAGTCCTGAAATAAATTCAACAGTGGTTTAATGCTAATGAGTTAACACCTAATCTAAGTAAAACAAATTATATACAGTATGGCAAAGCAACTCAAGATATGGACCTCCAGTTAAAACTAGTGGATAAGAAGATAGAGAGTGTACAATCCACAAAGTTTTTGGGCATGCACATTGATCAAAACTTAAGCTGGAAAGACCATCTCAAGTACTTATCCCACAGGCTCAATTCGGCATGTTTTGCATTGAGGATATTATCTAGAGTATGCAGCTCAGACTGTACTAGACTAGTGTATTTTGCTTACTTTCAGTCCATCCTGTCTTACGGCATAGTGTTCTGGGGTAAAACTAAACAAATCTTAACAGATATCTTCAAATTTCAGAAAAGAGCTATACGAATCATAACACATAACTCTCCAAGAACTCATTGTAGGCCCCTTTTCAAAGAACTGCAAATACTCACAATACCATCACTGTATATTTTTAAAAGCATTCTGTGTACAAGAGCACATATGAAAAATCTACATACAAATGAGGATTGCCATAATTATAATACTAGAACACATAAGAATTTGTATGTAGAAAGGGTAAGGACAACACAAACCCAAAAGCATGTAAGTTATTTTGGAATAAAACTTTATAATGCTCTGCCAGTGTACATGAAGGAAATAATAGATGAAGTAAAATTTAAGACTGAGCTTAAAAATTACCTTTTAAGCAAAACTTTCTATGACGTAGATGAGTACTTTGATTGTGTGTAAATTTATTGCCAAAAATTTTAATTTATATGTCTAAATTTGTACTTTTAAAAAATGCCTTGAAAGTGATATTCCATTATCATGTCTGTAGTACTTGTACTAGTATGATAACTTTGTTGTGACAATTCCTACATCATGTAAATGATTTACAGGAAGATAATAAAATGAAATGAAATGAAATGTTCATCACTGCTATTGGCAGATGATTTTAGAGTTTTATTCCCATATATTTGACACCTTTACTGTATAGTTTTGTTGAATGGGGAATTACTCGTAGAGAGTTCTTTGACCTTGTATCATGTTGGTGCCAGCTTGAGTTTATATCTGAGTTGCTAATATTTTTCTTGGTGAAACATAGTAGGTCCAGTATGTACTGACATGGGAGGGGTAGTATCTTCAGATTCTGGAACAGTAGTTTACAGGATTCTTTCTGCTGTTTGGATAATATTATTCTAACTAATATTTTTTGGAGTTTAAATAGCATCACTGTTTCTGCACTGTGGCCCCAAAAGATAATTCCATAGCTTAGTATAGAGTGGAAAAGAGCAAAGTACATTGATGTGAGGGAGCTGGTATTAATAATATTCCTTATTTGCCTAATCATGTAACATACTTACTCAATTAGTGCAGGTTGTATCAATATGACTTTTCCATGTAGGTGTGTCAGTAATGGTAACCCCCAAAATTTGGTTTCCTTTACATAGTTGATTTTATCATCACTCAGTGATATATTTGGTACTGGTGGGTTCTTGTTTTGGACTCTGTGGAAAGTAATACCAGCTGTCTTTTTTACATTTAGGAGTAGTCTGTTTGAATTAAGCCATGAGTTTAGTTGTGCTGTGCTCCTGTTTATTGAGTCTTGAAGATGTTCATTTGAGATGGCTATCATAAGTGTGGTATCATCAGCAAAGAGGAAGGTTCTATTATTGTGTAAATTTAAGGGGAGGTCATTACGTTTACATAAAGTGATGACATCCTTCTGAGTAGTTTCTGACCACAGATTCAAATGGGGGACAATTTTATCTCCAGAATATTTCACCCAAGAGGAGCCATCACCATTCAACCATGCAGCACAGCTGCATGGCTGTGGGAAAAACTATGGTTGTAGTTTCTCCTTACTTAAAGCCGTTCAAAGTACCAGCACAGCAAGACCCTTCTGGTGATGTTACAAGGCCAGATCAGTCAATAACCCAGACTGTTGCCTCAGTAACTACTGAAAAGGCTGTTGCCCCTCTTTAGGGGCCACATGTTTGTCTGGCCTCTTACGAAATTCACTCCATTCTGGTTGTACCTATGGTATGTCTACCTGTATTGCTGAGGCACACAACCACCCTCCGATGCCAAGGTTCATGGTTCATGGTTCATCTATATAGACATTTAATAGTGTTGGTGACAAACTACACCCTCTTTTTATTCTTTTATTTGTTTGTAGTTCAGGGTTATCTCTTTAGCTATGTCAGTTATAATTCTGGGGTTCATATGTAGGATTTTTAACTTGGATCAGATATTTAGGCAGTCCTCTTTTTTGCATTATTGGCAACAAATTGTCTCTGTTAATTCTGTCAAATGTTTTCTTTCATAATCCACAAATGCTACCTGAGTTTGCTGATTAAATTCTCATCACTTTTGGATTGTCTATTTCAATACAAAAACATGATCTATGCACGAACTTCCCTTTTGGAAACCCACTTGTTCTGACATTACAGTTACATCTGAGAAATTTTGCAGTCATTAATTTATCATTTTGCTGTAGATTTTGTAAGAAATATTCAGATTAGTTTAGCCCCTATGGTTTTACTTCTTTCACCTTTCTAATATACTGAATTGACCATTCCTACTTTGCATTCTTTTAGTATCTAATATTTTACCCTGCACATGTTAAAGAGATGTAGCATTCTTAATTCTAGGATAACTTCTCCATGTTTAGACAGTTCAATATTTATTCCATCTACTCCTGGTGATTTTTGGTTTTTTATTTTTTTAATTTGTCTTCAATTTTGCCAGTTCAGTGCTGTCATGTAAAGTTGTTAATATATAATTTACACAAGGGTCCTCGTAATACCATGTCAGAGTGAAAGTGTCATTCTGTGTGGACTGGATTATAAAGGGGATTTGACTAGCCAAGCAAAGCATTAGATTTCTGACACCAAAACTGAATTTTCTTCAAAGACAAAATTAATCATGCTGAACTGTGTAAACAGTAAAATATAAATCGAGGGAAAGGGGTGACATATGCAAATGATACGAGAAACTTTGAAGAGGATGATGATTATACTGAGGAGAGTTCAGTTGATGATCAATATCATAGCTAGGTAAAAACCAATGTGGGGGAGGCATAAAAGTTAAATCCTCACTGAAAAGAGAAACTAAAGGAAATTTTGGTGGAATATTATGACATTTTCACAAAAATTGCAGCAAAGTGAAAAAATATGTTCATAAATTAAAGTAAAAATTATACAAACCATTTTTATTATGGCAGATGGTGTACCACTTTCAATAAGAGGAGGATTGCAGAAACGGAATTACTGCAAATCTAAAGCTGGGATGTAACTGAGATGTCATAGTGAGTACAACTAACCTGTCATTGCTGAAAGAAAGATGGGGGAGGGGTTTTAAATTAGTTCTTGACTCGCCAACTAGAAAAAAATGAGTTATTGCATATGTTTGAATATGTTAAATTCATGACTAGCCTTGGCTTCACTTCTTGATTCCATTACATTCCTCTCAAACCAAAATTTAGAAAAAAACACCCTATTCCTATATGGGGGTGGTTGTTATCAATACTGAGTTGTGTTGTTTGGAGTTAATGTTTTTGTTTCTGAATTAATTTGTCCCCTGGATTTTGTTTTGTGACAAGACTTCTGAACAAATCTAATGATGTATGTTGATGATATATTAGTTACTGGGAGAATTTGGAATATTTAAGGGAAATATATGTTAAATTAAGGGAGGGAGGTATGCCACAGAAGTTAGGAAAATGTAAATTTGCTGTGAGTCAACTCAGATTTCTAGGCTGTACCATCTCTGAAGATCAAACTTGGGTGAACAGTGATAAAATTTTAACCATTGTTAGATTTCCAGTCCCAAAGACAAAAATCAGCTAAAGCAATTTTTTGGGCAATGCAGTTTTTTCTGTAAATTGATTAGTACACAAGCATTAAATGCTCCTTGATTGAAGAATAACACAATATAGGTTTGGGGTGATGCAGGTCAGGAAGCTTTTAATTATACAAGGAAACAACTTTGCAGTAGCAAAATTTCACATACAGCTGACTCTTCACTGCTGTTTTGTCTTATTGCTGAAAACATTCATATATTATTGGAAGCACACCAATTTCTGGAAAATATTGTAGATGGGAAATTAGTGCTAAAATCTGTTGCTTTTGCCAACAGAATTTTACAAAAACATGAGAAAATTTATATAGCTATAGAATAAGAGCTTTCAGCCATTCAATGGTCATTCAACAAAGTTAACAATTATTTTTGTTCCACTAATCTGACCATAAGGGGTGTGAACTATATCATAGCATGATAACATGGTGGACAGTATTTCTACAGCAGTTATGATTATATCATTAAATACATAAAGTAAAAATAGAATTTAATTGTAGGTGCTCTGCCAAGGCAACCAGTGGTGGTGAATTTGAAGACAGGAATGAGATATCTGATAAGGAGTTTAAAATAGTGTAATTAAAAGGCATTAAACAAGAGAAGTAGATAAGGAACATCTGTAATTTGGTAAGTAGAAATCAAAATCATTGTCAAAATTGATGCTTGTGGAAGAAAAGCAGAATAGTATCACAGCTATCATTAAGAGTATAACTTTTAGAAGCAAAAGTCAAGAGAGTGACAAATTAAAATTTTGTTGGCCCCCATAGTTTTTCTGATGAACTGATAAAATATATGCATGGAAGTTCTGGACTTTGTGAAATTCAAAAGCATATTCAGGAAAACACACACTTTTACAACCTTACCATAACATAAATAAAGGAACTAGCAGTATGTAACAGATGCGATGAAACACAGTCAGTACACAAACATACAGAAGGCTTATGCAGAATATATTACCAAGGAAATACATGGAGCACAGAGCTATTTATATTTATGAACCAGTAAAAAAAGCAAAAGATTGGGGGGGGGGGGGGGGGGGAGTTCCTGCTATATGTTTTGTTATCATTGATTTATATTCCAAATTTATAAAATTATATCCACTACAGAAAGAAACCCACTAAAACAGGAACTTAAAAAATCACAAGGAACTATTTTAAAAATGCAAGTATTATTAGAACAGTTCTTTCGAAGAATTTCAGCTATAAAACATGGAAAGATTGGATAGAGTGAGAAGAAACAAGTAATGTATTAAGTTTGGAACACCATCCTTCAGCAATCCTTCGGGAGTGTATATGAGGGAAACTGAGAGATTATGGAGAATCAGTTGTTACAATAACTATTCAAATTGGACCACATATGTCAATAACTTTGAAGATTTTTCTAATAGTTTACAACACACTTCCACTTGGTTTTCACTTTAGGAGATACTTTATCAACAGAAACATGCCAAACTTACAAATGAATTAACAGAGCAAGCTGCTTGCAAGAATCTTACAGCCCTTTTCCTCCTATCCCCATTTCTCCTCTCCCCCTTCTCCCACCCTTCCACCAATCTGCTTTTTTTTTTCACTTCTTCTTCCCTTCTCTTACCCCTCCTACTTTTCCTTCCCATCCCACTCCTCACTCACACATTACACTCTTTGCCACTCCCACCCTTCACCTTTCCCACATTCCATCCCATCCAATTTAAGTTGTTCATTGATGTAATCAGTAGATATTTCACTGAATGACAACCTTCAAATTTAAACAATGGAAACTCCAGATAGGAATAGCAACAATACAGGAAGAAATACATTGCTATTTACCATAAAGATGACACACTAAGTTGCTGACAGACACAATTCAAAAACACATACACATAAGCTTTCGGCCACAGCCTTTTTCAGAAAAAGATAAAAACCCACCATTCATTCACACAAGCAAGCACACCTCATGTACACATGACCATCAACTACATAGGCCAGAATGCAACTGTCATGTGGAATAGAAGCAGAAATCTGGAGGGGGAAGGGATAGCAGCAAATAGCTGAGGAGGGGGGGGGGGGGGAGGGGGGGAGTGCTCTCTGTCAGAATGTGCAGGGATTGAAATGCCAACAGGTGCAGTGTCAGGAAGTTGTGGGGCAGGGAGATAGGGAAAATGGAGTGAAAAAGGAGAGGAGCAGGTAAAGAGGGGTGTGTGCATTAGTGGAGGGTGGCAATCAAAGAGGGTGGGAGGTGAGAATGTGGAGGAGGTGACAGGACAAAGTGGGTGGAGCCAGTTGTCTAGAGTGTGTGGGACAGTACGTAACCATAAGAAGAGGCTAATATAAAAAATACCAATATAAAAATTTGTGCAGTGATTGCAACAGAGCTGCTAAATGATGCTGTTTTCACAGGTGGCCCATCCACTGATGCGGTAGGGTAAACCTGTGACAGGACTGTAATAGGAAGTGCCGAGTGGGTGGATTGGGCAGGTCGTGCACCTGAGTCCTCCACAGGGATATTACCCTTGTGGCAAGGGGTTTGTGATTGGAAGTGGCATAGGGATGAGCTAGGACATTGTGAATGCTGTGTCAATAATGGAACACCAATTTAGGAGGGGTGGGAAGGATCTCGGGCAGGATGTCTTTCAGTTCAGTACATAATGATAGGTAATCAAAGCCCTGGTGAAGGATGTCGATCTGTTATTCCAGCTTGGGGTGGTGCTAGGTGACTAAGGGGTATTCCTTGGTGGCTGGTTCTTGAGTTTGGTGGGAGGATTGGGTATGTGAGGGGAAATGACATGGGAGATATGTCTGTGGACTAGGTCTACTGGATAGTGTCTATCTGTGAAGGCATTGGTGGGACCCTCAGCATACTGAGCAAAGGATTTCTTGTCACTGCAGATATGCCTTCCCAGGGTGGCCAGGCTGTATGGGAGGGATCATTTGATGTGAAAAGGATGATAGCTGTCAAAATGCAGGTACTGTTGGTGGTTGGTGAGTTTAATGTGGACAGAAATGCAGACAGAGCCATCAGAGAGGAGGAGGGAAGATGGACACTGGCCTAAGAAGGACTAGGTGAAGTGAATGGGAGAAAAGATGTTGAGATTGTGAAGGAATGAAGAAAGGATGTCTTGGCCCCCAGTCCAGATCGTGAAGATATCATCAATGAACCTAAGCTGGACGAGGTTTGGTGTTTTGGGAGGCTAAGGAGGTCTCCTCTGGATGGCCCATAAACAAGATGGCTTAGGAGGGTACCCTGTGGGCGCCAATGGCTTTGCCATGGGATTGTTTGTATACCTTCCTTTAAATGGAGAAGTACTTGTGGGATAGCATGAAGTTAGTAAGACATCTGAGTTATGAAGTAATGGGTTTGGAGGCCGAAGCATGTTTGGGAAGGTAGTGTTCAATATCGGTATGACCATGGGAATGAGGGAGTATAGAGAGTGGGGGGAGTAGAGGGCAGTATAGGGAGATGGCATCAACAGCTGCAAGTACAGTTTCAGGAGGTATAGGGCTGGGGATGGTGGAGAGTTGCAGAAAGAAGTGGTTGGACTCTTTGGCATGGGAGACTAGATTACAGGCAATTGGAGGTGTTGGTCATTGAGTGCTGACATTCTTTCAGAGAAGGCACAACAACCAGCCACAATTGGGCATCCAGGACTGCTGGGTTTGTAGATTTTAGAGAGCATGTAGAAGGTGGGTGTCCAGGGTGTCCCAGGGGTGTGAAGGAAAACTGATACAGGAGAGAGGTTCCGGTAAGGATATTTCTACAGTCATAGCACTTCCTTTCCCAGTATGGTGAGGGTCCCACCAAGGCCTTATTGGGCAGGCATTACCCACCAGACCCTGTCTGCAAACAGATCTCTTACACTCCCAATCCTCCCACCACCCACAAGAACCAGCCACAAAGTAGTGTTCACTTCATCACCCAATACCACCCCAGATGGGAACAACTGAACCACATCCTTTGTCTGGGCTTAGGTTACCTGTCATCATGACCTGAAATGAAGGACATACTAACTGAGATCCTTCCTACCCCTCCTAATGTGGTTTTCTGTCACCCACTCAACTTTGACAATATCCTAGTCCATCCCTATGCTACTCCCAATCCCAACTGCTTTCCACAAGGATCGTATCACTGTGGAAGGCCTAAGTGTAAGACATACCCATTCCACCCACCCAGCACTTCTTATTCCTCTCGTGTCACAGATTTATCCACTCTATAAGGAGCTGGGTCATCTGTGAAAGCAGCCATTTCATTTACCGATGATGGTGCAATCTTTTCACAGCTTTTTTTTATGTTGGTATGAGTACCAACCAGTTGTCCACAAGGATGAACAGTCACTGCCAAATTGTGGGCAAGAGCAAAATAGACCACCCTGTGGCACAACATACAGCTGAACATAGCATGCTTCCTTTCAATGGTTGCTTTACTACTTGAGCCATCTACATCCTCCCCTTCACCAGCAACTTTGCTGAACTGCACAGATGGGAGTTTTCCTTAAGATACATTCCCTACTCTCATAGTTATTATAGCCTCAACCTATGTAACATCTTGTCCCAAATCCTCCACCCAACAGTTTTCCTCCTTTCCATCCTATCACCTCCTCCACATTCTCATCTCCCATCCCATTTAGTTGCCACCCACTGCCAATACACCCACTCATCTTTCTCCAGTCCTCTCCTTTTTTGTTCTGTTTTCCCCACTTCACTGCCCTACAAACTCCTGACACTGCACATGTTAGCATTCTAGTCCCTGCACACTTTGCCAGATAGCAGTCCTCCCTCCCTCCACCTGTGTACTGTTATCCCTTACTCTTCCCTGCTCTCTCCAGATTGCTGCTTCCATCCCATGTGATAGCTGTATTTTGACTTGAGCTCTTATATTTAGTGGCCATGTGTGTGTGAGGTGAGCTTTCTTGTGTGATTAAATGGTGTGTGTTTCTCTTTTTTGATTATGACTATGGCCAAAACTTTATTTGTAAGTGTCTTTTAATTGTGCCTGTTTGCAACTTATCATGTGAACCTGTAAATTTGTGTGTGTAATCGTGTAACCAAAATTTAACAAATTCCCTTTGGTAATCATGTGGATGATCTCACAGTCTTTATTGTTCAGAGTCAGTTGCCAAATTTTGCACCATACACATATCTGTTGTAAATCACTTTACAGTTACTATTCATTTCTAATAGTTTGACTGGATTGTAAATGACAGCATCATCTACCATCATGTAAGAGCTCTGCTCATATTGTCTACAAAATTATTTATATAACTGAGGAACAGTAGAAGGAAAACCTCAAATATTACTTCCATTTCACTTGGTGGCTTCCCATCTGTTTCTAACAGGAAATCGTCAATCCAGTCACACAACTGTAACTGTATTTCATAAGCCCATAATTTCATTAGAAGCTGCATATGAGGAATGGTGTCAAAAGCCTTCTTGAAATTGAGAAATATGGAATCAGTTTTTGATACCCTGTTGATAGCTCTCATTACTTCTTATGAACATAGGGACAGTTCTGTTTCACAAGAATTGTATTTTATGAACACTTCCTGACCAAGTCTCGTAAACTGTAATATGGCTGGGAGAGCAGTGTGCTGATCACATGCCCCTCTGTATCTGCATCATCTGATGCCTGTGGGCTGAGGATAACATGGCAACCAGTCAGTACCATTGGGGCCTCATTGCCTGCTCAGGCAGAGTTTAGTTTTTGCTGACAAAGTGTAAATATATTATTTTCTTCAAGATACTGTGTAATGCTTGAAGACAGTATATATTCCAAAATCTTACTGCAAATTGATGTTATTGATATGGTCTAAAATTTAGCATATTATATCTATTTTCTTTTTTCTGCATTGACATGACCAGAGCAACATTCCAGTCCTTAGGTAGGGATCTTTTGTAGACTGAGCTATTCTATATGATTGCTAAAATAGAGCTATTACATCAGCAGAGTACAAAAGAAAGCTAACTTGGCATACAGATTGGACTGCAGGACTTGCCATTATTATGTGACTTAAGTTGCATCAGCAAATTGATGGTATCTACTTCTGAATTATTCATGTGTTTATTCAAATTCGAGGATGTTTACTGCATCTTACTTGATGAAGGAGTTTTGAAAAACCATGTTTAGTAACTTCACTCTAGTGGCACTGCCATTGGTCACATTACCATTGCTATTGTGAAATTAAGGTTTTAGGTGTGCTCTACATATGACCTGAATCTCTTTGAATTTGCTGTCAGATTTTGAGATAGAGCTTTGTTGTGGGAACTATTGAAAGCAGATTATTGAAGTCTGTACTAAATTTCCAGCTTTTGCAAAAAATAAATTGCCATCTTGCAGATTTTGCAGTCTTTTAAATCTGGCATTTTTTGCAGATGTCATGTGGTTTTAGTTTATACAAAGTAATCAACAGGCATTTTTGTGCTGTTTTTTATGTTTTTCAAGAATGGGGAACATAAATTTCTTTATCCATATGTCTGGGTCCTCATATTTAAGGTTGCAGACAACTGCTGCATTATTTGCAGTTAGTCTCTAGAATCATTTTTAAATGTTGCTTAAGTACATGTGAGTCAGGTATTCACAATAAAACAGCTTAAATGATATTTCTTGAGTCTGTATAACAGCCTTTTGTCCACATCACTTCTCATCATACAACTTGCTAAACAACAACTTATTGTAACCATAACAAGCTTGAAACAGTAATTTACAATAATCTCTGTAGAAAAAGGCTTCTACATCAAGACAAAGAAATTACATTACAAAGACAAAACCATTAAAAAGATTTATTTGAGTTAATATGAAGCTATAATTTTTCTTTTTGAGATTTTTCATGAACTTATTATGTTATATTGTAATCATGATTTAAACAAGTAAATTAAATAATAATTTTATATTATGATTTGAAAATCCAAATAAAGAAAAATAGTAACAGCTAGTTTTCTGGATATTACAGGGTGTCAGGTATAATAATTATTTATTGCAATCCCTGCTTTAAAAATCTACAATGATTTGTCAGAATTTTATGTATGAAAATGGCCGTTTTCATTTTGTTCTGTGCTGTGGTATTGATAACTTCAGAGAGCTTGAAATAAACTCCTGTACAAAATATACATGCATCAAGGAATGGTAATCTAGGAATAGCGGGAAGTGTGTTGGGTAAAAATTATATGGGGTAGCCAAGACTCAGCTACAGTAACCATGTTCAAATGAATGTTGGTTGCAGTAGTTATGCAGATATTATGATGCTTGTGCAGGATAGACTAGCATGGAGAATTGCACCAACCAATCTTCAGACTGAAGATCACAATGGCAACAACAGTGTCTTGAAGGAAGTTATATGATGAGTATCAATAACAGCAGAACAAGGGTAATGGATAGTTTTCCTTCACAGGGATTAGATAACAAAGTCATATGCTAAAACTAGTAGATGAGCTTTGCTATTTGAGGAAAAAATGTTACTTATAATTGGTGAAGTAAAGAGGGTATAAGGTGTACACTGGCAGAAACAAGAAATCTTTTCTGTAAATATTTGTCAGTAGCTTCTGCACCCTTGTCCTCCACCCCTCCCCACATCCCACCACCCACCTCTTTTCCATGAATACCTCTCTACAAATCATGGACATTGTTGGCGTGGGATGGCTTATGTATCTCAAATAGGCAGAGCTACATCAGAGCACATCAGAAGAATGTTCATGGAGAGGCCAGCTTAACATACTATCCCTGAACAGGTGCAGCCAGAATTGGCTTGTTGTGTTAGTACTATGACTGTCAAAAAGGAAAACATAACTTTTCTAAAGGGCCTGCAGCTCTACAATATTGCCTAATGGTGATGACATGCTCTTGTGTAAAGTATTCAAGAGGTAAAATAGTCCACCAATTGAATCTCAGGGTAGGGTACACAGAGAAATGTGTAGTCATCAGGACAAACAAAACTGGCATTGTACAGATCAAAATGTGGACTGTTGAAATCCTTTGAGACAAAGTAAGCTGGGAAATTTTTACTTTCCCCCTTGTTTTGCCATCTGCCTCCTTAAAATTCATTTTTTCGTGTCTGACAAATTACCATTAACATATATGAGTATAATCTGCATTTTCATAAAAGAGAAAGGTTGGCCCTCAGTTTTAAAAGAATATAACACCAGATCTAATTCTGTGCTTAGTTTTATGTGTGTAATTGATTTTCTAATTTATTTCAACAATTCCTAGTCAGTACCTGTTGTTATAGGGTGGAATCAGTAGTTGTTTCATAACTTAAATTCAGTTGCTGATGTACAAACAAATATAAATTCTATAATAATTATAAACATCTGGAGGAACAACTAATAGTATTCTTAAAGGACCTATATGGCTCTATTCAAAAACATGTTAGCAAAGCCACCCTCAATTAATTCCAAAGTAATTAACAGTTTTGTCATAAGTATTGTTTGCATAATGATGTCTGTTAATTTCATCATTTAAACAAATAATTCAGCTTAACCCATGTAGTAGAAGATACTGTTAAAAAGGAACGAATTTTTTGATGTATTCAGTTAATTTGATGAGTTAAGTTTTAATTATAATTTCTGTAAATTTAACTTTGAACAATGGGTAGTTTCAGTACCTATTATTGTGAGGCTATACAAGGGCCTGATTTTTGGTCCCAAGACAGTCAGTGCATGGCCGAGGTTTCAGAGGAGGGACCTGTATTGGTTAGATCAACAAAAATTCATCCATGAAATAAGTGTAACACAATTAGGCCATGTGTTAAAACAATGACAGTGTCTGTTCCACACATACCTTGTCATTCTTCAAGAACTGTGAGGTTACATTTTTACTGCTCATAGATATTAAATAGTAAACTATTGTAGCAGTATGTGGATGTTCATCTGCAAACTATTAATGAGTCTTATCAAAATTTAAACAATGCTTCACTGGTCATAGTAAATGCGTATAGGGGAGGGGTAGTAAACAGTGACAGTAAACAATTGTGAAATGCAAATGTGTACCTGTTGGCTAAATCATTTAAAGTAGTCCATTTTTGACTTCCATCCCCCATTTTTCAGCCAATATAGCAACACAGTACATTGACACGAAAGACAACAAACAAAGAAATAAAGCAGGCAAATGTTACATTTGGTGCCCTGGGTGAGGACTATTGTATGGGGCACAATAAATAGGTTGCATGAACTTTGACAGTGATGTGTGAACTCAGGCAGTTTACAGTGATTTCAATGAAAGAGATGCTACAGCCAACCAGCAATGGGGTTTCATGGCCATAGTAGGACAGCAGCCAGTCAACAAGCAGGTTCTATGGAAGCAGCCATTGAGTAGAAGAGCAGCAAGGCAGCATGCAGGTGGAACATCCAACCAAGGTAAACAAGATGCCTCACCAAGAGAATTACAGTTTGCAGCCAACGATGAGTCGAGATGATAACCACAGCAGCAGCAGCTGGAGATGAGTGATTAAAAAATAAGATAATTTTGTAGCAAAAGCTGTTTTGTATTAAGTGACACATAATGAGTTGGCCTTAATGAACAAGACAGTGTGATGGGAGACAAGGCACAACAGGAGCCTGCTTCACTAGATGATTGTACTTATAAATCAGACACAAATGTAACTTTGAATGCTTGGGATGAAAGTCCTATTGTAGAGGAAATGATAAAATCGTCATCTACATTGTGTGAGAATGTGAGCAAAATGGATGAAAACAGTGCTGAAGTGATGAAATCATTAAGGTTAAGGAGAAAGAATCTAGTAACAAAAGTCAGCAAGGGTAACAGGTTATGGCAGATGGAAAATTGGAAGCGATGTTAAAGCAAATTATGAGTACTTAGTATATGAACAAAGACATTGGTAGGGTGGAAAATAGTATGAAAGAAGACATTAGTAGGGTGGAAAATAGTATGAAAGAAAACATTAATAGGGCGGAAAAGAAAACTGATAGCATTAGAACTGACATGGTTAGCTTAAAAGATGAAATAAATTAAAAAAGAGATTCAGGTAGTCAGCTCTAATCTTTGAGAATTAAATAACAAGTTTGAGGTAGTAGCTAAAGATTGTGATGAACAAATAAAAATGTAGTACATAACACTAATGAGAAATAAACATTAATGAGTAGTAAATGGCCATAAGACAGAAAGAAACTTTGTGATGACAACAGTAGGAGGGTGGAGGCTTCTGAAACACAGTGTAAAGATGAAGTCAAAGCAGCCAGGGTTAAACTTGAGAAACAAATCGACCAGATTATAAATGATTTAGAAACAGAGGTAGAAACCAAGTTTGCAGTAGTGGTAGAGGAAAAACTGGTAAAAGTAAATGAAAATGTGGATTAAAAATTAATTAAAATAGAGAAAAAGGTGGAAGAAGTACAAAATCTAAAGCATAGAGAAAGTGGCAGTGGCAGTGGTTCTGATAATTATTTTGGTAAGCAGGATGATAGTTTTTCCAGGGAAAAGGTTAATGAGGATTTGTTGTATGAACAAGATCACATGGTAAGTAAAAATGAAGTGTATCAACGTATAGTAACAGCAAGTGAACAAGGTGTACATGCTAAGTGTTTAATGGACAGTGGTAGTGATTTGAATGGCATTTTCACAGGCACTTTTGAATCTACTAAGAACCTAGAGGGTATAGTAGTGATGCATGGTTCTGGATTAAAAATTATTGGTGCTACTGGTAAGCTTTCAAAGGGTGTGAAGCAAGAGGTACTATTAACTGTGAAATTGGCAGGACAGCTGTGGGAGTGCAATTTCTTGGTAGTTCAGAATATCAGGAATGAACCAGAAATAAGACCTACAAGCAAGTAAGGGGTTCAACATTCTGTGTTGGATTCATTATGAGGCAATAAGGCTTACCCCAGCTGTCTGTCTCATTTTTCCTGTTTCCTGAGGCAGTCAAACTCTTCTACTATCCTATTTGTAGTTTATAAGTGAATCAGAAACATTCTATCTTCAACTTTCATGTGATTTTGTGCAGTAGTATACTTAAGTATAGAAATATTTTAGAAAAGTTTTCTCCAGTGTATCTATGTATATATTACATTATGTTATGTTAGTGATAAGTAAGAGAGTAATAGGATGGAAGAAAGACAAATACTGAAGAAATTTTATCAGTTATAAAAACCTTGAAAACAAGGTACTCATGTGGAATTGATGGAATACCAGATGCAATTATTAAAAAATGCTGTCTTGCCTTAGCTGAACCCTTGACACACTTGTGCAACAGCTCACTGGCATCAGGAACCTTCCCTTCATGTTTAAAAACAGCAAAACTGAAACCATTGTTCAGAAAAGGAAATCCAGAATGTGTTTCAAATTATAGACCAATAGCCCTACTGCCTGTATTTTCAAAAATTTTAGAAATTTTTTTTATAAGAGTTTATCTGATTTCCTAAATAAAAATACAATTCTCTCTCCTTCACAACATGGTTTCAGGAAAGGCTACTCAACTGAAAGTGCAATATTTGAATTTCTTAATGAAATCTATACTAAACTGGATGCAAGTGAGTTTGTGACAGGCATATGTCTTGATTTATCTAAAGCTTTTGAGGTCATTGACCATAATGCCCTACTGCAGAAGCTTGACCAATTAGGAATTAGAGGTATATCCAATGAGTGGCTCAAGACATACCTATGTGGTCGCAAACAGGTGGTTGAAGTGCAATATACTGACCATAACAAAATCAGCTACTACTATTCAGGATATGAAAATGTGAAATATGGCGTCCCTCAAGGATCAGTATTAGGACCCATTCTGTTTCTCCTCTATGTCAATGATCTTATGTACAACAAATATTGTCAAACTAGCCTCCAATTTGCAGGCGATACAAGCTGGTAAAACAGAAGAAAAACTAAAAGACTCTGCCATCCAAACAATGAACAGTGTAGAACAGTGGTTCAGCTATAACAAGCTAATTATAAACAAAGATAAGACAGTAGCACTGAACTCCTATAATGTAAAAGGAAGACACCACCCAAACATAGAAATAGAACTTAGGGACAGAGTTCTTGAAAGTGTTGACAGCACTAAATTTCTGGGACTCTGGCTCCAGAACAACACGAAATGGGAGGTACACATTGAATATTTGCAAAGAAAACTAAGCAAAATCTGTTACATGATACAGATCTTAAAAACTTGTTGCAGCAAAGCCAGCCCTGTTAAATGTATACTACTCCTATGTGCATTCTGTAATTAAATATGGCATAATCTTCTGGGGCAATACAACAACAAATATTAAACTTTTCAGGATGCAAAAGAGAATACTAAGAATTATTGAAGGGGGTAAACAATTTGAAATCATGCAGACCCATATTCAAAAAATTGTCAGTTCTTCCTCTTCCATGCATTTTTATCTACGAAACATCAGTTTTCATCAAACAATATATTGATAGACACCCAGATATCTTATTAAAAAAATGAAGATATACATGCACACAATACAAGAGAAAAATCTGACCTCCATATGAAACAGGTGAGACCATCATTGTGCCAAAAAGGCACACTACATACTGGGATAAAGATTTCAATAATCTACCTAACCATATTAAATCAATAGGTAAACTCTGTAGCTTTAAGGCTGCAGTAAAGGCATATTTAATTGATCATTGCTTTAACAGTCTGACAGAATATAAAAAAGCCAAACAACAAAAATAAAAATGCATTATTAATATTCTACTTTGTATGTTGCCTGTACTGTTTGTTGTATGTATGAATCTTTGCTAAATTATTTCTATATCTAGTCCTTAGGATTGCAATACAAACTGTACTTTACCTTGTACATACCCTAACCATGTCCAATATCCTTGTATATATTCTACACATATAGGATTTGAAGGACTAAATAAATAAATAAAATAAATAAATAAAGTAAATTGGTACCATGATTAAAGAATGTCTGTCAAACAGAGAGATAAGGTAAAAAGAAGAAAAAGTTGTCAGCATATGTGGAGGAGAAGGTGCAGCTTATCTGAAAACATTACCATCTGAAGTAATCAGATCATTGGTGCAGCAACAGAGGCAATATGCAGTAAAAAACCATCTGAAATATGAGAGCTTATAATATTAATTGTGGTATAATACAAGTGTTTGTGTTCAGTGCAATCAATATATGGAGATAACTATCTATCCGTGTCATGGTACAGCCCTTTCTAATATTAAGGAATTCCAGCTTTAGACATAGTTGCCTGGAGTAATATGTGGAAAGAATAACCCAGAGTTGTATGTATATCACCCTTCAGGCTAGAATGTCAAGCAAATACTAATCTTTCTAAGTGATAATTTTGTCTGATTGGCAATGAGAGTTAAATTTGCCTTAGCATAGGAATCTTTTATTGTGGTGTGTTTTTCTGTAGAATCAATTTACATTATATAAGCAGAGCAGGTGTTTATTTATTAGATAACAAAATAATCGTATAATGAATAATGTTAGAGTCATAGTGGTTAGGGAGCCTGTCTCTGCAGTAGGGATATTTTTTGAGAATGCACTCCATTAGCTAACAATGTAAGAAATGTGAGTAAAGTAATCTGCTGACAGACATGATTAATGAAAAAGATAACTGCATACAAACAAATGTGGTGTAACTGTCTTGATGATCTATTTTGGAACTAGACAACTTTTGCTACTGTGTGTATTTTGCAATTCATGACACTGCAGCTGGGAATGAGAGTTTATCAGAAAGAGCAATATTTTAGTGAGGTACAAGTCATACTGAAAACTTCTGTTTGTGTTCTGAGGAGTTATGGTCTTAAAGTGGTAATACTGGAATGAAGAACAATAATTTTGCTGATTAACTGATAACTGTGGTACTAGACTGATGTTAATATTCTGACAGGTCAACTATTTTGTAACATTTTGTGATTTTGTGAGGATTTAATTTTCTTGTTGAATGAGAGTATTGCTCAGAGTTGAGTAGAGAAATAGGGCAATGATTTGGTACAGCTTCTATCCCCTTAATTTTGAGTTAAATAGTAATTAAGTTTTGTGATGGTGACGCTACTCTTTTTTCGTAATGTAAAGATTAGTAAATCTACGTTACTGCACATCTTGAGTTTTTATTAG
This sequence comes from Schistocerca piceifrons, assembly GCF_021461385.2. Lineage (NCBI taxonomy): Eukaryota > Metazoa > Arthropoda > Insecta > Orthoptera > Acrididae > Schistocerca > Schistocerca piceifrons. The sequence goes on from NC_060143.1 coordinate 587,006,528, forward strand.
AGGTAATGCATATCTTGAGATTTTGCTACTTTTCAAATGGAAAAGAGAGTCAAGTCTTTAAAGTTTAACCAGTTTCAGACAGTTATGACTTAGAGTAATGTTTTTTAGTGTAATGTGCACTTGATTTAAAATTTTTCCTAGTCCACACCTTTTGTACTATAGTCAGATTTGGTGCTAATTATTGTTGAGAACTATGTATTTATTTAAGATGTAATGATTATCATTTTCCATTAGTATTAAACAATTTATTTTCTTAGACTAAGTTAAAAGTAAAAGTAAGTGTACTAAAGTAGGATACTTTGTCTATTTTTTTCATGTACTGTAGAAGAGGAGAATCACCTCCAAGGGAACTGTTAGCAGTGCATTTCCTTACTGCCACTTGGACCTGTTGAAGGTATGGACAACTCCATGAGAAAATGAGTAAAAGCTCATTAAAAGTGTGAAAGTGCTTGTGAAAAATACTGAAATCTTATGTATAAAAAAGTGAACTGCAGTGCAGAGTGTAATTTAACTTTTTGCAACTCATGAGGATTCAATTTTTTTTTAGTAAGATGGGAATTGTATAAAGTGATATGTATTTTGAAATATAATCTTTGTTTACCCAAAAAAGGACATCACTTGTGATTAAGATGCCTAATTTTTATTAAAAGAATAACTTGTGGATATTTTGTGCAAATGTACAATACACTGCATGTAAATATGTTATCTGGGGATTTTCATGTGACCAGTTCATATAAATATAAATTTGAAAAAATATATATACTGTAGTTTTTGATAAGATTTCATATGTAACATTGTTTTGTGTGTAGAATTTTAACCCAGTTTCTGGGGTCACTAGTGGTCATTGAATTGGCCAGTTAGCTATTTGCAATATCTATCTGGTCAATCCAATGTGGGGGTGATGTGATGAAGCAAGCTGGGATATTTTTACTTTCCCCCTTGTTTTAACATCTGCCTCCTTAAAATTCATTTCTTCATGTCTGACTTGTATAGTGAGTGAGTATAATCTGCATTTTCATAAAAGAGAATGGTTGGCCCCTCAGTTTTAAAAGAATGTAACATCAGATCTAATTTTGTACCTAGTTTTATGTATGTAATTGATTTTCTCCACGAACCTACTATGCTGTCATAGTAGGAGGAGAGGTGATACTCTTACGTGGCACGTCCCAGGTGGCAAATAGGGAAGTCCTCACGTGTCTACCAGTGGACTTGAGTGAAACAAAATAGCTCTCATGAACCAAACACACCCTCTGCGGTTAAAAACTGTAGTTGTAAATCAGAGCTTGCTCCAAGTAAGGTTGACGACCTTCGAAAGTCAAAAATGGAAAGGTCTTCTAGGAAAAAAAATTCCACCGTCCTGCTCAAAAATGAAAAAAAGGTTACATAGGATTCAGTGGGTAGTCAATTAGAAGACAGCAATGAATGCAACCATCAAAATGCACACTAAAACACAAAAAGAAGATTAAACATGAGCAAATAAACTACATAGCAACACACACCATAAACTCACTACTTCAGACAGGAAAACTCAAGGAGCTCACAGATGGACTCAATAAAAACAAAATATTTTAATAACAGGGATCCAAGAAATGAGAAACACCACAGAGGACCCATTCGAATCACAAGGATACAGAATTTATAATGGGAAACCAGGACCGAGGGCAATGAAACAATGTCCCCAGTATGGAACAGGGTTTTTAGTAAACATAAAAATAATTCTAACAGAATCTTCCGTCAGTTCTTGGTGGAACAACATTATAATAAATGAAAAGCACCAGTTTGCTTTTGTTCTACAATATTACTTTTATTGTAAACCGGTTTTCGGCTTACAAGGCCATCTTCAGACATTTACTGAGTATTATCACCAAAGAAGTTTACAATATAAGTAATATTGTAGAACAAAAGGAAACTGGTGCTTTTCATTTATTATAAAAATAATAGATTCAGTAATGGATTTCCAAGCAGTATCACCAAGAATTGCGACTCTAAGCTTTAAAACAATGAATAAAACCTATACAATAATAAATGCTCATGCCCCAACAAATGAAAAAAATTGTCTAACAAAAACAAAGGAAGAGGTAGATAAATTTTGGGATCTTCTAGAATAAACTGTGAACAGAGTAAATAAAAAGAATGTAAAATTCGTATTGGGAGAGTTCAATGCTCAGTTGGGAAAAGAAAGGAAATATAAAGATATGATTGGAAAATGGAGTCCACATAAATTTACGAACAAAAACAATCAAAGACTTGTAGAACTCTGCAGAGAACACAACCTTATATCTAAATGAACATGCTTTAAGAGGAAGCCAAGTAAACTTAAAACATGGAAACATCCAGACTGGGGGAACGGGGAGTGGCAGCTAGACCATGTCTGTATGGACAAAAATTTTCATAAGGAGATTAACAATGTTAAAGTACTGAGAAGACTAGACACAGGCTGAGACCATTATATAGTTAAAATTATAATCAAATTCACTCCATTAAAGAAGAGCACTGGAGAAACTAATAAAATAAAAAGGAGGTGTGACCCACATCATCTAATTAAAAATATTAAATACCAACAAATAAAACAAACCATGAAATTAACAGATGATCCAGAACAACTAGTGCCTAATCTTAAAAAAGAAGCAGAGAATCTAGCTCCCCTGAATCCACGAAGGAAACATGCATGGTGGACATCAGAATGTGACAAATTCCATGAAGATATACACCAAGCATGGTTAAAGTTACAAACACATAAAACTGAAGAAAATGCCATCAACCTAAAAATGAAAGAAAAAAATTCACACAAAATATTAGAAGAATCAAGAGAGGATTCCATAAAGATATTATAAACTCTATAGAAGGTCATTATCATAAAACCAACTGCAGGAACTACTATAAAATCTTTGGGAAACAACTACAACAATATGAGGCCCCTACACTAATACTGAAAGATGAAGATGGAAGAATGACACACAGTAACAAGGAAAATGCAGAAATCATGGTAAAAGCATTTAACAAACTTCTGAATTGCGAGGAACCCAAAGAACCCTTAAAATCAATGTAAATACCCCAATAAAAACCAAACCTAACAAACTCGACCCTCCAACTTTCCAAAAAGTTGAAAAAATTTTTAAAGAACAAAAAAATTATAAGGCATGTGGAGAAGATCATGTTTTTGTTGAAATGTGGAAATATGCAAGTGACACAGTCAAGACCTCCTTACACATGGCTCTAACAAAAATTTGGGTAGCAGAACAATTCCCTGAACATTGAACCACAGCTATCATACACCCACTACACAAAAAGGGAGATAAGAGCAACCCACACAACTACAGAGGAATCTCTCTCCTAGATTGCACATACAAAATTCTATCCAAGATCTTATATGAAAGAATCAAGGAGCAATTAGAACAGGAGTTAGGGGAATATCAGGTAGGTTTCAGACCATGGAGACATGGAGAAGCTGTGCAGAGTGGATAATTAGTTTAAAATTGATTATGGCATACTGCAAGAAACGAAACAAACCTCTGACAATAACATTTGTAGATTTTAAGAAGGCATATGACTGTCTCCACTGACCTTCAGTATTAAAAATTTCAAGAAATCTAGGACTTAATTAAAATAATACAACTCACTATAACCAACACCAAATCAAAAGTGAAGTTTAGAGGAGAAATTTTGGAACCATTCCTCATAAAAACAGGCTTAAGACAAGGTGACTGCCTATCACCATCACTGTTCTACTGTGCACTGGAATACATAATGAGAGAATGGTACAAGGACAATCCAAAGATGATAAGAATTAGAAGTGCAAAAGATGATATTAGCTTAAACTGCTCGGGATTCACTGATGATCTTGATCTTCTAGCCAACACCGTTCAAGAAGCCAGGCAACAAGTAAAATCACTACAAGAAATAGCAGAAAAAGTAGGCCTTAGAAAATCATGTGAAACAACAGAGATTATGCTAACTGATCCACCACTTGCAAACAAAATTACAATAGGAGAACAGGAAATCAAAATTGTTGATAAATTTAAAAATTTAGGAGAAATAATAACATACAAGCTAAATGAGAGGCCATCATGGCAGAATAGAATAAAAAACCGAACTATGCAAATTTACATTACCAAAACTACATACAACAAAAAAAGCTGATCTATAGATGCAAAATTAAAACACTATAAAACAGTTACACAACCAGAAATAACATATGCAGTGAAACTATCTTCAAAACAACTAATACAGCAGAAATTAACAGAATACTAAAAATAGAAAGAAGAATAATTAGGACATGTATAAATAAACATTATAAAATAAATGGACATTGGAGAATAGCATCAAATGAAACAGTATATAAGAAAATAGAACCAGCCATGAGCACGATCAGGAAGAAATGCATCTCATTCTTTGGAGATCTGATGAGAACTCCAGAAAACAGAATTAGTAAAAAAATAATACAAAAATTGTGGAATAGCAAGAGCAACATTAAATGGATCACAGAAATTAAGGAAGACATAATAGAACTCCAAATTACAGTGGATGACCTAAAAAACAAGACAGAGAAAACCAGAATATTGCAAGACCTGCAAACCACACTACAAATGAAAATCAATAAAAGGAGTACAGGAAGAGTGGTCTCAGATGAAGAAAGAAAGAAAATATCTGAAAGAATGAAGAAATATTGGGCAGACAGAAGAGCAAAAGACCTATCATATAAGAATAGACTCTAATAATTATATTACCTAAATATCATATTAAGTTATTGTTGAGCCAAATTGTATCCCTGTGTAACAACTTGTTTACAACTTTGTATTTTTGATTAGAGTGGTCCAATGAAGGCCATAAAATAAATAATAATAATTTATTTTCTAATTTATTTCAACAATTTCTAGTCAGTATCTTTTGTTATAGGGTGGAATCAGTAATTGTTTCATAACTTAAATTCAATTGCTGACCTATAAGCAAATATAAATTCTATAATAATTATAAACATCTGGAGGAACAACTAATAGTATTCTTAAAGGATATGTTTGGCTCTATTTGAAAACATGTTAGCAAAGCCAGCTCTTAATTAATTCCAAAATTATCAACAGTTTTGTCAAAAGTATTGTTTGCATAATGATATCTGTTAATTTCATCATTTAAACAAATAATACAGCTTAACCCTTGTAGTAGAAGAAACTGTTGAAGAGAACAAAGTTTTTGATATATTCAGTTAATTTAATGAGTTAAGTTTTATTTGTAATTTCTGTAAATTTAACTTCAAACAATGTGTAGTTTCAGTACCTATTATTGTGAGGATATATAAGGGCCCAATTTTTGTTCCCGAAATAGTCAGTGCATGGCTGAGTTTCATACGAGAGACCTGTATTGGTTAGATCAACAACAGTGCATCCATGAAATAAGTGCAACATAATTAGGCCATGTGTTAAAACAATAACAGTGTCTGTTCCATATGTACCTTGTTATTCTTCAAGAACTGTGTGGTTAGGTTTCTGTTGGTAGTAGATGTTCAATAGTAAACTACTGTAGCAGTTTGTGTATGTTCCTCTGCAAACTATTAATGAGGCTTATTGAAAGTTAAACAATAGTGCACTGGCCATATTAAATGTGTATACGGGCAGATGTGAACAGTAAAAGTAAACAACTGTGAAATGCAAATGTGCACATGTTGGTTACATCATTTAAAGTAGTCCATTTTTGACTTCCACCCCCTATTTTTCAGCCAGCATAGCAATGCAGTACATCAACACCAAGGGCAACAAATGAAGTAATAAAGCAGGTGAACGTCACACTCTGATTGGGTAGATTGCTTTCAGAATTTAAAAAGACCAAAATTAGGTATAGTGGGAATTGGTTTAGAAGCAGGAAGAACAGAATTCCTGGTCAGGTGAGTACAGGACTGTCTACACAAAATAAAACAGGAGCAGGAATAATTATGAACAAAAATAAGACAGGAGTAGGAATAACGATGAACACAGAATAGAAAATGGGTGAGTTATTATAAACAGTGTACTGAATGCATACTTGTGGCCAAGATGAATACAAGGCCAACACCCATTATTATAAACCAAGTTTGTATGCCCACTAGTTCCAATTTTGAAACAATTTTTCAGTAACTTACAGGAGACCAAAATTTAACTGTCTGAAAAATAGAAATCAACAGAAGGAAACACAATCAAAGGAAAAATAGTAGGAGAACACGGACTGGCGAAATGAATGAAAGAAAAAAATCCACCTGGTAGAATTTTGCAGAGGGCACTGTTTCATCTTATCATTGTTAACACATTATTTAAGAATCATGAAAGAAGGTTGTATACATGGAAGGGACCTGGAGCCACAGGGAGGTTACAGATAGATTATATAATAGTAATACAGATATTCTGAAGCCACATTTTAAACTACAAATATTCCAAGGAGCAGATGATGACTGTGTTCATAATATTCTGGCTATTAACTGCAAATAAAATGTAGATGTTGTAGAAATGCAGAATATTAAACAACCAAGATGCACATAAATTGAAAGAAACAGAGTTTCTTGAAAGTTTTGAAGGAAACTTTAGGCAACAGTTAACCAATACTGGGAGGAGGAATCCAATAGATAGCTTTGATAGATGAAATGGTGAATGTTGCAGAGACTTCAATAGGCAAAAAGACAATCCCCAGTAGAGATCCTTCGATATCATAAAGAGACGTTGAATTTAATTGACATAATGTAGAGGTATAAAAAATGCTGTAAATTAAGCAGTCAAAATGGAATGCAGACATCTAAAACTTGCTGTCAACAGAAAGGCAGAATGACAAAGCAGGAATGGCTACAGCAGGAGAAATATGATTCTGTAGAAGCCTCCATGGCTATTGGAAGGATAGGTGCCACCTATGGGAAATTTAAGAATCCTTTGCTGGAAAAAAATATGGATCTGTATAAATATGAAGAACTCAGGTGGCAAGCCTGTATTAATCATAGAAGGACAGGCTGAATGGAGGTAGGAATATATACAAGAGCAATGCAAAGGAAACAAGCTTGAAGACAATATTACTGAAAGGGAAGGTGAAGAAAACAGAGATGACATGTGAGATTTAATACTGCAATAGGAATTTAAGAGTGCTGATGAGTGTGAATATTACAGAATCACCAATTTAAGAAATCATGGTTGCAAAATACCCCTAAATATTATTTGCAGAAGAATGGAAAGACTGGCAGAGGCTGGTAGGGAAGTTCAGTTTGTGTTCCAAAAAATGTACGAACACGTGACTCATCACAGAAAATTCAATGAAGAAATGCAAACCTACATTTACAGAATTTGTAGATTTAATGATAAACTTCAACAGTGTTGACTGAAATACGCTCTTCAATATTCTGAATGTAGCAAGGATGAGATATGGGGAATCAAAAAATATCAACAACTTCCACAGAAAGCAAGGTGCAGTTTTAAGAGTTGAAGGACATGATGAAAGGGAAGTAGCAGTTTAAAATGGAGTGAGACAGGTTTGTAGCCTATTCCTAGTGTTGTTCAATCCGTACACTGAGCAAGCAACAAAAAAAAGCAACATTTGTCTCAAGTTTAGCCTTATAAAGAAGTGAAACATGGATGATTAACAGTAGAAATGCTATGCAAAAGTGGTCTAAAAGATGTTGAATTGTGTTGCTACAGAAATATAGTGGTGATTAGGTGAGCAGGATGGATAAATAATGAAGAGGTACTGAAAAAAATAGGGCAGAATAGAAATTTATAATATAACCTGACTAAGAAAAAGGGTAGGTCAATTGGGCACAACCTGTGGCTTCAAGGTAATGTTAATTTGGTGTTAGAGGGAAAAACTGTTAATGGAGACTGAATACTGACTACAGTAAACAGGTTGTATTGGATGTAGATTGCAGTAGTTATGCAGATAAGGAGACTTTCAAAGTACAGTAGTCTGGCAAACTGCATCAAAACAATGGACTGAAGCCCATAAAAACAGTAAGAGCTGTGTAGGCAGTTAGTAAGGCAGTGTTGCTGGCATAATGGAGGAGATAGTTTACTCACATTTAGGCAGTGCAAGTGCCTAAAAATCTTGCTGAGAGTGACAGGTACAGAAAAAGATAGGATTATCTAAAAGAAGATGAGAAAATCATAAATGATAGAATTCACCTAGCACAGCACAGTTAGCAGAGAGTGACACAACTGTTGACTTGTGGAAGAGGTCTGTGATGCCTCATGTTGGAAGATGCTTTAGGATGTTGAAGCTGTACAACATATTTGATTACCATGAGAATAATCTCTGTTAGTTGCAAAATATTGCCTTTTACAAGTGGCACAGTCTGACCTGATAGCCTATAGCTCCCATTTGCCAAAGAGCATAATTGAATGATGCACTGCACATTGCCTTTTTAAGTATCAATGGAGACAAGTTATATTCTCCTAAGAGTTTTGCTTAATTATTATGGTAACAACATGATTTCACACTGTAATAGGAAAATTATTTTCTTTTAATGACAGAAAAACACACAAAATATAGCTAGAGATATAGATAAGTTGCTTATTTATTCGTCAGCATATTAAATTCAACACTAAACCTCAATGAACACTAAACAGTGAATAATAATACTATTTTTCAGCAGTGAGTGCAGAGCTGTATCTGGGTCTTCTTTAGGTTACTCTAATAGGTAATCCACAAATAGATGTATTCTGGCTCTATGTCGCATCTTAAGGTCTCATTTCAGCTGTGTCTCCCTGCATCATTCAACTCCTTCAGTTATGTGGTTCAGTGCAGTCAATATTATGGTTCTCAGGTTGAAACCCAGAAGTTTTGGTGCTACTTTGGAATGAAAGATCATTCACAATCTATTGCACATCACAGACCTGTAGCTCTTCTCTGGGTATAACCAGAGAATTCTAAAATCTATTAATTTTTTAGTCAGCAAGTGATGATGAATGAGGATTTATCTACATATCTCAACAATGTGCTGAAGTTGTTTGGGCTTGAGTGCCTCTATATTTGTTACAAATGAGAACCAGATGTTCATAATGGTAAATATAGGAAAGCATCCCTAAAGAAGGAACAGCATTCACTGCAGATACTGGTGCTATAATTAAGGAGTAGCAAAGCACCAGTTTTGCCTTTAAGTCATATCTTGCTTCTATCATGGGTTTGTAGAGAACATAGTGATATGGAAAGCAGGTTTTGCAACTCCATTTCCTGTGATTTGTGATAAAGTATGCATGGCACTAATAAGCAGAAAATTATGCATATGCACACACAGTTTACAGTAAAAACAAAGAGACCTCTGTTTAGGATGAGAGATGTTGCAGTTATGTTGCTTACTGCCAGGTACCTTCACTTATATCATATTTGAAGCAATAGAACTGTGTATGTTACTCCAGCAGCCATGACCTATGACACAGAATAAACATAAAGACATTAAGACTGTGGTACAAGTGATATTATTTTTGTACATAGTGAGTGTGGTTATTAGAAATAAATGCAATAATACTTACTGCTGTGAAGAGAGGCATGTCAATGGTGAATAAACCATATGCTGTAAATATTATTTTGTTGCTTGCAAAGTATGCAGAAAACAGCTGGATCTGGAACAATAGTTAACAGTACCACTTAAGAAATACTACTTAATAGCTCTTAATTTATTTTGAAATATGTAGTTCCTTAAAGATTATTTTGAAAAATTTAATAAATGAAATATGGATCCCTGAAAATAAGTTTGCATTTAGGTATAATAACGTTATTATTTCATGTAAATACTGTAGGAATAAATAAGACCACTCACCAAAAACCAGAAACATTGAGTTGTTGATAGGCGCACACAAAAGAAGGAAAACTTGCTAGCTTTTGGAATTACCCTATGGTGAGCTAGAGTAAACCACATACACACACACATTACACACATTATGGTAGGGGTAGTTTCAGATGGAGAGGGGGGGGGGGGGGGGGGGGCAAGAACCAGTGAGAGGGGCTGGGGATGGGTGGCTATTGGCTCAGAGGGAGGTCAATTTACTGGCTAGGAATGTGGGAGGGAGGGATGGCAGGTATAGTTGCAGTTGCCAGTTGGAAGCAGCACATGATGGAGGAGACATAAAGAAGTCAACCGGGACAGGGTGACAGGACAGAAGAAGGGGAAACTGTTGGTTGGAGGATATGGGAAGAATGGGTTACCTGAGATTGAGGCCAGGAGCAGATGATATGTTGTAAGGACAACTGTCCTCAGCATATTTCAGAGAAACTGGTGATGGGGGGGGGGGGGGGAGAGGGGGGGGGGGGGAGGATCCAGATATCACAGACTGCAGACTGTGAAGCAGCCATTGAAATTGAGCATAATGATGGTAGCCACCTTGTTGGTAGCCATACCAACACAAAAAGCTGTGCAGTGTTTCCAGCAGAGTTCGTATATGACATGGCTGCTTTCATGGGTGGCCTAGCCTCTGATGGGATGGATAAGCCTGTGACAGGGCTGGAGTAGCTTCTCTGAGCTAAGCATTGGGAGCTGTCTTTACAACACATCCTCTGCTGCCATAATCATCCTGATCTCAACCTCAGATAACCCATCTTCCCCATACCCTCCACCCAACTGTTTCCCCTTCCTCCATCCTGTTACCACCTCCCAATTCTCGATCCCATGTTGCTTTCATTATGTGCCACTTCCCATCATCTGCTACAGGTACATCTGCCATCCTTCCTTTCTGCATTCCTAGCCAGCAAACCAGACTCCCTCCAAGCAACTAGCCACCCACCCCCAGTCTCTCTTCCTGCCTCCCACTTCCTCCTTCCTCTACCTACCCCATGTGTCCCCTCCACTATAACCAGCCCACATCCTGCAGAATAGCTTTGACACTTCCAGTGTAGCTGGTACCATGTAGGGTCATCAGAGGCATATGTATGCTTGTGTGTGTGTTTGTGTACTCTAGTTCACCAAAGTATAACTTCAAAAGCTAGTAGGTTTTCTGTCTTTTGTGTGTGCCTATCAACAACTCAATGCTTCTGCTTTTTGGTGAGTGGTCTCCTTTAATCCGAAAGTACGTATTTTCTGCAAGATCTTTCCAACCCTAAAATATTGGGTTCTACATGATATAATGGAAAATTACGGTTAGTGGTATACTGAACTTTTATATATCACAGACCCTTACTACTCAGTGAAACTCTGACTACTCAGTGAAGGAAGCCAGATTTATATAGCAAAATGCTAAAAGAATATAGTTGACCAAACAATCATCCTCCTTAGGATATGTCAGCTTGTGAAGGACTTATTAAGTTCGTATAGAATCAGGAAACAGTGCTTGGAGGCAACCTAGGCATGATTCAACCAGTGCATAACGAAGAAAATAACACTTGCCCTGCCAAATGTAGCATATAAAATATTACTAGTTATCATCTTCAAGAGGTTAGCGCTATATGCAGTAGGTATTTTGGGAGAATATCACTGTTACTATTTGTCTAACAAGTTAACCAAACATGAAACAATGGAAAATCCAAGACGGAATAACGATAGGCCACATACCATGGTGATGTGTGTGTGAGTTGTGCTTGTGTGAATATGTGTGTGTGTGTGTGTGTGTGTGTGTGTGTGTTCTACTTCAGAGGAAGACCTTAAGGCCAAAAGTTATAAAATGTATGCAATCTTTTTGTTGTGCTTGTCTATGACTCAACATCTCCATCTGTATAGTGAGTAGCAATCTTCAATATTATAGCCATTAACATTATATCAGATATTATTTGTCCTGAGCCAAATGCATGAAAAACCATATGAATATACAGGGTGTAGTTACATTAATGTGATCACATGTCTAAAGCTGGAATAACCACCTTTTGCAGTGTGATGTCCAAAAAGGGAGTCAATAAGTTTCTGCAATGCAGTAGAAAGGGTGTAGAGCCATGCTGGCTCCAGTGTCATTATCAGCTTTGCTCAGTTTCATGGTAGATGATCCATGGTGCAAACAACAGGATTGAGTTGTCCCATAGATTCTTGACTGGGTTTAAATCCTGGGAGGAGTGGGGAGGGGGGGGGGAGGGGGGGGGGGGGAAGGAGATTGGTGAAGTCCAGTAAACTCATCCTGATGCTCTTCACACCATGCACACACAGAGTAGAAGTTATGTGAAATGTCCTGCTGATGAATCACAATAATATGCCAAGGAAAAACAAACAGTATGTAGGGGTGGACATGACCATCACGAATAGATGCGTACTTCTGTTGACCTACTGAGTCTTCCAGAACGATGAGATCACTTAGGGAGTATTTAGTGTTCCCTTATTTATTCTCAATACTTCACAATGTGCACTACAAGACTTTATGGCAGGCAGGTACAACCTACACACCACAAAAGTTTCAATTTGTCTGCACACTCAAAATAATGCTGCAACAATTAGGTCCATAGCAGAACCCAGTATTGTCAGCTGCCATTTTATGCAACCAATTCTTCATGAGAATACCACAAAAATCTGTGGTGCATGTGGTTTCCAAAAGCGTCTGTGTTACTAGTGTCATAAAGATTCATAGGATTTTCTGTTTTCAGTGAAGACATCACTTTCCGCCCTACTTATTCATGGGCAGAGGTAAGTAACTATTCATTGTGCACATTCATATTTTTTCACTGGTGGCTTTTTTTTCACCTCAGTGAGGCAGTTTCTTGTACAGTGAGACATTTCTTGTACACGCTATTGTAGCATGTCCTTATTTTTTTTTTTTTTTTCATAAAAAGTGTCACACTGAAGTATGGCATTCATGCATATATGCACTTATCACATTTATCTCCAAAACTAGCATTTCTTTCATTCTAGTCACTGAATGATGATAATCTCTATGTACTTACACATTCTACATGCTTTCTTTTATGAAGTGTAATGGTAGGCTGTACAAAGATTTTTAAATGTGGATACTGCTATTTATTGGACTGTGTTTCCAATTATGTAATATACTGCTCAGATACTTACATTCTGGTCCAGTCTGTAAACAACAGAAATAATTACATAGAAAATGGTAATAACACCATGCTTCCTATACCCACACATAATGTGGTATAACGTACTTAAGGTTTCAGAATAAGACGCAAAGTAGCAAATCGCAAAGACTGAAAAAGACACAATGTATAAAGCATAACAGAAGTTTCCTAATTTCTTCACATGCTCAAACTTTTACAGAAACAACCTCTAGCTGAGTTTTCCATTCATACCATGTCAACTCTAGTACAAAGAAAAGAATTGAAATCTTACAAGAAGAAAAGTCATTACTCAAATCTAATGTTGATTAGTAAAGAACAATATAATAATCTACAATCTAATAATCATTTCCTTTAGTTTGCTGTTTAAACTAAGAAATGACAGTATTGGTAATTTTTGAGACAGTCATTTCAGTATACATACAATACTTTCCAGTTGATAGAAGATTTTCAGTTGTAGATAATGTTTAGCACTATATCTATGTACAACTAATAGGCACATGACAGCATAGGGATTGTAAATTTTCCCCCATATTCACACTTTTGCTGATCAGATAAACCTAAAATCTAAATTGATATTTACAACACAGGGAAATTTACAAAAACTGCATTAGATGGCCTACTAGCTATGCTACTTCCTGCTTGCAGGGTGTCTTTCACATGTTTCATGCTGCACATTCCATTGGTCATCTGTCAAATGGAACATAAAATGTGATAATTAGAAAAATCCACTTGTGGCCACCCAGTGGACATCCATTTGTGATATTGGAGTACAAATTCCAGCCCCTATTGTTGATGAACAACAGTCAGCATGGGTGCATGAGCCAGGCCCCTTCTGCAAAGGTCCATACTCATCAACGATTGTAGAATGGTCATTGAGGAGTTGCTGTTGGTAACCCCTTGATTCCCCCGGGCAGTCAGTTACCCAGCAGTTGCTCATCTATGACTGCCCCGGTCAGCTGAGTGGTCAGCATGGCAGAATGCCACGCCCAGGGGCCAGGGTTAGATTCCCAGCTGAGGCAGGTGATTTTCTCTGCTCAGGGGCTGGGTGTTGTGTTGTCCTCATCATCACTTCATTCCCATCTCCGACATGCAAGCTGCCCAATGTGGTGTCGAATGCAATAAGTACTTACCCCTGGCAGCCGAACTTCCCTGAATGGGGGACTCCCGGCCCACAGTGCTGTATGCTCATTTCCATTTTTGCTCATTTATTTGCCCATAACATCTCTAGAGCCCTTGTTGACCCCTGTCACCCGTGCATGGGCATGTATACAGATGTAGGGGGTGGGGAGGGGAGGGGTTTTTGAAGAGGCTCTAGATGTGCTGTGACACTCCCCTCCCCTCCACCCCCCCCCCCCCCCACCCCCACCCCACCCCCCCTCTCTGTGTCCCTGAGCCATGAAGATTTCTTTTTTGTAAGTGGGTTTAAAGTCACTGAGATTAAAATGTGACACTTATTTGTTATAATATATATGAGATTAAATTTTGACTTTTGAACACTTAAAATGACTTAGACTGCAAATTTTAGCAACAGCAAGAAGTGGAATTTTGCCTAGGTATAAGTTTTTGATGCTAAGTTGAGCTTCACTCCCTACTTGTCATAGGTACATGTTGGTACACTTCTTGTTGACTTATTTTGTTTACAACTGCTGCCAACTTCAGTGATCTAGCAGCTGTAACACTATAGTAGCAAGGCAAACTTGTGCTATGTATCACCTGAGAAATAAATATCATAACAAGTGTATTTCAAGATGAACAGCTCTATGACATGCTTTCACATAATCTTGTTACTTCTGTGTGTAAAATGTGCCATAGCTGCTCATTATATGTGCACACACATGCCTAAAGTGGCATCATTTTATAGCAGACAGATAGCATGCCCCCTCTTACATTCCTTTTCAGTGTGGCAACAAAGCTGTCCTTCCTTCTTTCCCCACACCTCATGCTCGACTGTGGTTGGAGCTTAACTCGGCACTGACAACTTATACCAACTTCTGTTGATATCTACAGAGCAGAACTATAACATCTGAGATCAGTACAACTTGAAATAAAAGAAACATTGTTTAAACAACATAGTGGTTATGAAAACTTGGAGGCTTATAGCGCTTTAAACTTCAGAGTGTCTCAGAGTTTCACTCATAGTGACACAGCAAGGATATACCTAATACATAAGTTGACTCTACTTACAATGGCATGGCATAACAACACCCGGTGGCAGTGTCCTAGTGCCCTTTTTTTCATTTTTTATTTTTTTTACATGAGATTAAATGAAAATCAGAGTATGTGGAAGTTTTATGATGTCTTGACACATTGATAGCAATTATTATTGAATAATTTTGTTAATTTAATCACACTAATCTTACATGACAATAAATGTAACTTTTGTATTATACATTCAGTATTAAGATCAGAGCATTTCCATTTCAATAAGCCCTCAATAGTTTGTTACTAGTGGCCTTATAAATGCATTTAAAAAAAGAGTAATGATGTGGAGGACAGACCTGTGGGGAAGAAGACACTTTCAAAGTGGAAATGTGACTTCAGAAAGCAACACTGTGTTTCAGAGAAGCTGTGGAAGTAGCTGAAGACACTATACAGAAGAACTGTAAATTCTGAGATCTGGTGCTACAAACCTTTCAGGACTGGTTTTGAGAAAGCAAATAAAATTTTTCAGTAGCTGGACATCTCAATTATTGTTCCCAGGAGGTTAAGATCCAAAATGACAGACCAGACTACTTGATGCATGATCCTGCTAGTACAATTGAGCAGTGGTTTTTAATCCATCTTTAAAGTCTTTTATAACAGATTTAATGTTAAAGTTTACAGAACATAAGAAAGTGCTCTCTGGATTTTCTTCACTGTTCCAAATTTGAACTAGTGAAGTAATCTTAAATAGTGAAGAACAAGAGAAGTCCAGGTCTTAATTGAGTTCTACATTGAAGTTACTGGATGTGCAATTGAAGATATCCTCATTTAATTACACTTATGGAGAAGAAGATCTGTGAAAGAAGATTCCAGACCTTCATCTCCCATGGAAGCACTGCAGTTATGTAACAAAGACATGTATCCAAATCAACAGTCTTCTGAAGATACTAGCCACAGCAGAGAGGTCATCTTCACTTTAATGAGAATCAAAACATACCTACAAATTAAGTCATGTAACAATTATTAGACTTGCATTTATTAATATTTACAAGTTCTAAGAATAAATAATATATGTTGCTGCACTAGTTGAATTAAGTTGGTATGTGTATTTTATCCTTTCAGAGAAGACTAAATGGATTGTCTCTCTTCTCCATTCATCATTCACTGTCTTTTACACCATTGGAGGTGATAGACAGCTTTGTCAAGAGAAAAAACAGAAATTTTACTTTTAATTATTTTAATCCACAATTTATTTACTCGTCTGTAGAACAATATACTTGGAATGGATGTCATCAATACTTCTCACAACGGTTATTATATTTAGTCCTAAAACAATTTCGAGAAACATTAATCCTCAGACTGACCCATGATTTACCCCTTTATTCAGATCCTTGCCTAGCATTGTAAAGTGGTTTCTTTCCAGATCAACTATGCTGAGAAAGAAATCATTCAAAGTGGACTATCAAATTACATGCATTTGATAGATGCTAAATACTCAGGATTTACATGAACAGCAACACACATCTGAACTTTTCTACTCCAGTGCCTTCATCTCCATTCATCTGTATCTGTGAAGTTTCAATTCCATCATGTCACCGAGCAAGTTTGAATGTGAACAGGGTCTCTGCAGTTGAACTGTCAGTAATAAAACATTGTCTGTCATCACACTGGTGGCCCTGTATTCAGTGTGCTGTGCGCCTTGACCTGGTGAGGAGTCACCAGTGGGATTTGCCAGAGGCATATTACTTTGTGTCACTTTCAGCACAGTTTGGTTTCTATGCAACAGAGCTCAGAGCTCAAGTGTATTGTATTTTTCTCTCACTAGGAACTTGCAGACCGTCAGGGGCACTCAGTTATAGACATCCTATAAACTCTACTATCAACAACTTTCCAGGTAATTGTTTCCTTTATTTGTGCAAATGTTTTTTAATTCATTACTGACCTTATGATTGCTCTATGTTAATTTATGGTGCCATTTGAATGACAGTAGCAGCATTTTTTTTTGGGGGGGGGGGGGGATGGCGAAGTTGGGGGGGGGGGGGGGGGGTGCAGCCCATCTATGAATATTGGAAGCTATCCTATACTTATTCCCAATGCTTTGAGTATTGAGTCCTTTTGGTGGGCCTATTTTTACTATACTGTGTTTCTTAAACCCTCTCGTGATTACTGTTAGATGATGAATACATATTTTTTGTTTTTAATTGAACTGGATTTGAAATAATACTGTTTATTATGTAATATTTAATAAGGCAAATGTAAATTGTGCCACAGATCTGAGCTAATTATGTTTATTGTGTAGTTTTTAAAAAGGCAAATGTAAATTGTGCCACAGATCTGAGATTCTTAGGAAATTTTCATTGTGACATTGGCAACTGGCTAGTGTGAAAATTCACTTTCATTGATTCTGTATAAGTAATTCTGCTCTGTGTTTTCTTTAAATACCTGTGTTTTGAGGTCATCCAGTAACAAAACCATTAAATACCACTATAGCATCAGAATTTGCTGTAGTTGTAACATGTGTCCCAATTCTAAATACTGAAACAGTTTGTGACAGTTTAGCTGCTGATATTCTGCAATACTGATGTGAATGAACATCTTGTACTTAAACAGAACTGGGCCCCCCTCAACGCCCTGCATATATGGGCTATAGTGAAACACAGTTGCCTCAGCTCCATTTCAGATAGTGTCATTTTGCCTTGCACAATATACTTTAAACACAGTGCCATGCAAACAATTTACAAACTTAGCCATTTTTGGAATGCTTCCACCCTTGGGCTGTGGATGTCAGAAAAAAATTGCTCCACTTCTGAATGACAACAACAACTGCACTGTTTTCTGCCACATCTGAAGCATGCTTTATGTAGCTTTCACTGCTAGTGTTGTCTCCTGTCATCTATGAGTGGTTATTGCACGTTAACATCAATCATAGACAGTGGCCACATTAATGTAACTGGATGGTTTAAAATGGAGCATCATAGCCTCTGTGTGGGCTTCAAGCAGACCTTTGGCAGTCTTAGTAGTGAGAAATGCTAAATTAAATGCTAGATGGTATACCAACTAAATGTATGTTACTCACTCAAGAAACCTACATATAGGCATTAGTGAAGAAAGCAGAGGGCTCCCCCTCTGCAATGATATTCAACTTAGTTCTTGAAGCTACAATTTGAAATTCAACTATCTGATTATCTATACAAAATGACAACAAAGATATGCATATGTATGGCAGTTATTAGAAGAAGAAAAGATTCACTAGAGAGAACAGCAAGATAGATAGATAAGTAAGAGAGAGAGTGAAGAAAGCTGCACAACCTAGAATCTTCAGTGTCATTATGATTTACAAAAGAAAAGAAAATAACATGCATAAACTGAATGTAACTCCATATAAACAAACTCATTTAGCAAGTTAATGTTAAGAGTTGTTGCTAGTGCATAGTGTATATATGATTCTGATATTAAACTGTGTTCTGGCTTTGAATTTCAGAACTGTCAGTGTTCAGTGATCGTAATGTGTTCTTGTCACTGCATACATGAAGGAATTGTGAGAGTGATTTTATTGAAATGTAGAATGGTAGTTAAATTTATCATGGCAGCTACAAAAATGGATATAGATTTCACAGATTACAATGAATTGGTACCATAGGGACTCATGTTCAATAGTAGATAACTATTATTTTCTGTTAAGTGAATCCTCTGGTTCCATTTCTTTTATGTATGTTTTTTTGAAAATTGCATATCTTATGTCTTTGTTGGGAGCTTCCAGAATCAGGTCATTGTTTGGAGACATTTATCTGAATTTTTTTATATTTGTTTATATTTTTTCAATAATATTTTGGAAATCAATTTCTTTCATTTTTTGACTGTTAAGAATGTTATAGATAATTAACATTCAGCACCGTTCAGCTATCAAAAATTCAGTACAAAATTATGTTTAAGAATAGATTACTCTTTTATATCTATGAAAATTATTACTATAAAATAAATCACTGACTTGTTTAATTTGGTAGAGAGAAGAGTGAGTCTTTGTTGAATAGTAGTAGAGAACAGTTGTGGAAGGGTGCCCATACAATAGTTTCTAGGTTGGGAGGGGTGACTCGGACTTGATTAGATGGAGCATTTTCAATATTGTTGGAGATGAATGGCAACTTTTAATTAGCTACAAAAAAGTTCAAGTTCCAACCCTGTTAAAAAGCTACATAATACTGACTTTCACATCATTTTCTAGAAAGAAAAATACCTGACCTATCTACGTTTTTGTTTCCCTAAGCTATGGAAAGGGGGGGGGGGGTGACACTCTCCCCCCCTTACCTAAATGTATGGGCATCCTTGAAGTTGTGGGAAGGCAGGACTGGAACTTGCATTTATGTAAGATAAAGTGAAATTTTATCTTTTGAACTAACTGTGGTTGAAATCATATGAACATAAGCATTAACTTTTGACATTCATTAGATATGAGAAGAAATATAAATCTCAAAACCAGTGTTTATTTGAAACTGACCTTTATACGTTTTTAGCGACAAGAGAATTGTTGATTACATTGAACCTGTGAATATGCTACAATAACTTATTTTGAACACATTAATTTCTTTTTAAAAATGTGTAAAGCCTGGATATTTTCAAGAATCATATTCCAAAATTTATTTGACAGTGAGGTGATGTGTGAGTTCCATCAAATATTCTGGATGACTATTTTGATTGTTTTCTAAGTTATGCAACAGTTAACTTTGGAACAGATTCTTTAGTGCCTAGTTAACCAGACAAAGAAATGTTATTTTGAAACTTAAATTCAGTCATTTTATTACCTTTTTTTTTTTTTTTTTGATCTGAGGGACTGGGTCTAATTAACAGATGCTGTGTCAACATGAGGGGCCCAATAGATTCATTCCAAAATTTTGAAAGTGTTAAATGGGAAACAATGGGTAGGATGCAACTTATTTGCCAGTATGAAACAATTCTTGCAATTGGGATAAGAATTTTATTGTCTTGAAATATACATGTTAAATCATTGATTTACCATACAGGAGACTCGCCATGCTTGTAATTATAATAGATTGTACATGAAATACAACATTTACTACACCTATGAAATATCTGAATATATACCATATTAGTTTTTACCCTGCTCATATGGTAAGATCATCATTAAAAAATTCAGAACTAATGTAATAGCATTTTTGTACCAGAGTGATATATTTTTGAACCAGACTGCTATGTAATTTTCTTTTTACTGAATCAGTTTAAGTCTTTAAAAAATTTGTCTTCTTTAAGTTATTGTATTTTTTCATCTCCATATATTGTGGGGTCTGCATGAAAAGATTGAGTCTATGTGTAGGAAACATGAAACTTTCTTTGTTTCTAGTTTCATATCCATGCCTGAAGTTATTTGCAGCAAACAGTTCTGGATTATTACTTGTGAAAAGAATTATATCGTATAAGTACAGTGAGCGAAACATTTTTTATGTTTAAGTATCTTAATAGTGACCAACCAGATTCTCTTGGCTTTGCACTAGACATGTTCTTTTTCTGTAAAGTTAATATTCTGAAAAATTGCTAACATTTCCCCAAAAGACAATTCCATATCTTGCTATTGCCTTGAAGTAGCTATGATACACTACCTTTTTTATGTTTATAGCAGTGAAATTGGCTAAGATTGACACAGTAAAGGCCAAGCTATTCAGTTTATTTTTTAATAGCCTATATGTGAGGACCATGACAGATGTCTGTCCAATTGCATTCCTAAGAATTTAACACATCTTGCTTTGTTTAATACCAGAATTCTGTGTATAGTTTGAAAATCATTTATTTTAGACTGTTTTGTCTTAAACTGCATAAGCTGTGTTTTTCAAATTTATTTTTATGGGTAAGTCATTTATGTAAAAAAGAAAAAGCATTGGGCCTAGAATTGAACCCTGTGCTACTCCTTGTGAGATAGTTCTCCATTTTGAGGAATATTTCCCTTTGTTAGATGTTATGACTACACTTTGCTATCTCTTTATTGAATATGGTTTACACCACTGTAAGATATTGCCTGTAATTCCATATTTTTGCATTTTATATAATAATAGTGAGTGATTCACATTGTCAAATGCTTTAGATAAATCACAGAAGATTCCTGCAGCTTTTTGTGATTTATCTAAGGTGAGACTAACTTTATTTATAAATTGATTGCATAAATTGTACTTTTGCCTTTTTTGAAACCAAACAGACTTTTTGAGAGTATATTAAATTTGTGACTGAAATTTTGAATTTGGATTGCAACAATCATTTCAAATATTTTAGAAAAAACAGGAGGAAGGGAAACTGGATAGTAATTTCCCACATCTTCCTTAGAACCTTTTTTTAAATAATGATTTCACATCAGCACATTTTAGAACACCTGGAAAGCACCCTTCTTCAAGTGATTGATTAATTATTTCAGACAGTGCTGCTTTGATGACTTTGGCAGGCATTTCATGACATTTGACAGAATTTTTATTTTCAGGCATAATATAGCTTTTCTACATATTTGACTGTTACTTTCTCAAATTTAATCAGACTCATTTTTGCTCTGATTTGACCCAAACAAATGTAAATTACCTACATAGGAGTCTACATCTACATTAACATCAGATTTTGCTACTGTTAAAAGAAATTTGTTAAAATTTTCCAATATTTGAGCAGGATTTACAATTATTTTGTCTTGTATCTTTATTTTATAAGTTTCCTGGTTGCTAGGGTTGATTCCAAGCTCAGATTTCACAACAGTGCATACTGCCTTTGATTTATTTCTGTGCTTTTCGATAAATTTAGTATTTTCCATTTTCTTTTCTGCTTTTACAACCTTCCTAAATATTTTTTTATATGATTTAACATAGTTAACTAACTCAGGACTGTTATTGGACGTCAGCTCAACACATAGCTGTAGACAGTATTATGTCAGTAGTAATCTGCTTTATTACTTGTCTTTCTGTGACAGGCTATGGGTGAAAAGTTTCATTGAAAAAAATGCAAAAAGCTGTTTAAAAACTTATCAAAATTTTTGAACATGAGCTTTCATGTTGTAATGACCAGTTTACCTTGCTCAACAAGTGTATGATTTCTTCACTGAACTGTTTTTTCATGAAATGTCTCCTTCTAATTTCTTTATTTATTTTTAGTAATACCATAAGCAAAGCACAGTGATCTGAGATTTTGTTGTTGTTGAAGTAGTCTTCAGTCCAGAGATTGGTTTGTTGCAGCTCTCCATGCCACTCATCCTGTGCAAGCTTCTTCATCTGTGCAACCTTCAACCTTCAGAATCTTCTTAGTTTATTGATCTCTTGGTCTACCTCTACAATTTTTACCCTCCACAATTCACTCCAGTACTAGATTGGTGATCCTGTGATGCCTCAGAACATTCTTACCAACTGGTCCCTTCTTTTAGTCAGGTTGTGCCACAATTTCCTCTTCTCCTCAGTTTTAGTAAGTACCTCCTCATTAGTTATGTGATCTACCCATCTAATCTTCAGCATTCTTTTGCAGCATCACATTTTGAAATCTTCTATTCTCTTCTTGTCTAAACTATTCATCATCCTTGTTTCACTTCCATATATGGCTAAACTCCATACAATTAATTTCAGAAAAGACTTCCTGACACTTAATTCTATACTTGATGTTAACAAATTTCTCTTCTTCAGAAACGCTTTCCTTGCAACAGCCAGTCTATATTTTATATCCTTTACTTTGACCATCACCAGTTATTTTGCTCCCCAAGTAGCAAAACTCATCTGCTACTTTAAGTGTCTCATTTCCTAATCTAATTCACTCAGCATCACCTGACTTCATTCATTTACTTTACAGTATGCTTGTTTTGAGTGAGCTCCCTGCCACCATTGAATATGCAGCAGCCAGCAACAAGTTGCACTCTTGGCTCACTTATTTGTTTTATAGTTTAATTCTTAATTTCTTTGCGTGTTTTTGGGTACTTGCATAGTTTAACTCACAAATTTTGGGCATATTATAGTATTTGAGAGTTATAGCATCGCATTTTAGTACCTTAATAGTGTAAATTCACGTAGTCATCAGACATCTGTTTTTGTTTTGAATGGCCAGTGTCGGTTGGTCACAGCCAGTGAGCTCTCTGCTGCTATTGGATAAACAGCAGCCAGCAGCAAGTCATACTCTTAGCTCACTTATTTGTTTCATAATTTACTTCTTAATTTCTTCACATGTTTTTGGGTACTTGCATAGTTTAATTCACAAATTTCAGGCATATTATAGTATTTGAGAGTTACAGTATCGCGTTTTACTACCCATGTAGTGTAAATTTGCATAGTCATCTGTTTGTTTTGTACAGCTTGTGAGATAAAAGAGAAAAAAAATTTGTTAGGGATGGATAGGGACTGCACCTGTTGTGTATGGAATCAGGGGGAATTGGACACCATCCGTAAACAGCTGGAAGCTGTGTTGGCCACGGTTGACAGCCTCGAGGCTGTTGCCCTGGGCCGCAGTGACATTGGGACACCCGAGGCGAGTGGTTTGGCTCCTCTGGAACCTGTAGAACCACCTTGGATCTCTGATGCCACTGCACCCTCAGATTCAGACGTCCCTGCCAGACGACACTTGCCTGATGGTGATTGGCGAACTGTGGCGGGGTCGTGAATCACTGGGTGGAAGGCGAAAGTTGGTGCTGGCCACAAGGCTGTACCCTTATGCCTCCGTAACAAGTTTGAGGCACTGCCCACTGCTGAAAGTACTTCTGACCAGCAAGGGCAGCCTCACCTGTTGTAGCAGTGGCCAGTCTCCCTGAGAGGTCCAGACAAGTGCAGAGGGTGGGATTGCTTGTCTTTGGGAGCTCCAATGTTAGGCAGGTGATGGAGTCCCTTAGGGATATGGCAGCTAAGGACGGGAAGAAAGCCAATGTGCACTCCGTGTGCATACTGGGGGGAGTCATCCAAGATGTGGAAAGGGTCCTTCCAGATGCCATGAAGGGTCCAGGGCGCAGCCAACTGCAGGTGGTGGCTCATGTCAGTACTGATGATGAGTGTTGCTATGGATCGGAAGAGATTCTCTCTGGTTTCTGGTTGCTATCTGAGTTGGTGAACACTGCCAGTCCTGCTAGTGAGATGAAAGCAGAGCTCACCATCTGCAGTGCCGTTGACAGGAATGATTACCGACCTTTGGTAGAGAGCCGAGTGGAGGGTCTGAATCAGAGGCTCAGACAGTTCTGTGACAGCGTAGGCTGCAGATTCCTCAACTTGCGCCATAGGGTGGTGGGGTTTCGGGTTCTGCTAAATAGGTCAAGAGGTGGCTACATGAGTAGCAGGGGCTGTGTGGTGTGGACTGGGTGGTTTTTTAGGTTAGATAGTCTTGGGAAAGTTCAAAAAGGGCTCCAGTCTCAAAGTGTACAGGGCAAAGAAACGATGAGAATTGACCAAGCAGCAGTCAGTATTGCAGTTGTAAATTGTCAAGGCTGTGTTGAAAAAGTACCAGAGCTTCAAGCACTGATAGAAAGCACAGAATAGTAATTTTTATAGTAACAGAAAGCTGGCTAAAGATGGAGATAAATTCTGCCAAAATTTTTACAGAGGCACAAACAGTGTTCAGAAAGGATAGATTAAATAAAGTAGGTAATGGTATGTTTGTGTCTGTTGGTAGTAGTTTATCTAGTAGTGAAGTTGAAATAGATAGTTCTTGTGAATTACTATGGGTAGAGGTTATACTCAACAGCCATTCAAAAATAGTAATTGGCTCCTTCTACCGACCCCCCCATCTCAGATGATATAATAGCTGAACAGTTCAAAGAAACCTTGAATCTTATTAGATTCAGATTCAGATTCAGATTCTTTATTAGTCATTCAGCATTGTTACATGCAATAGACTTCGTCAGTTCACTTAACTTATTAATTTTACAAAAAAAATTTTTTACACATTTAAGTTGATATTAGGCATTTCTAAAAATTCTTCTAATGAATAGAATGGATTGGTTAACAAGAAGTTATGAACATTGTCTTTAAATAATTTGTCAGGCTTGATTGACCCATTTTTAGACAATTTGTTATATATTTTAATTGCCATATACTTATGACTATTGTTAGTTTTGGCTAATCTATTTTGTGGCAACAGCAGAGAAGTACACGTTCTTGTATAGTAGCCATGTCTTTCATTTGTTACACTTAAATTAGGTAGTTCAGCAAGTATGTAGTTAACACTGTCAAGAATATATAAATTAATTACTGTTAAAATTCTATATTTAGTGAACAATGGTTTACAATGTGTTCTATTATCTACCTTAGCCATTACTCTGATTGCTTTCTTCTGGATCACCATAATTTCATTTATTTTTCTGCTGTTTCCCCAGAGTATTAACCCATACCTTAAAACAGATTGAAAAAAGGCAAAGTACGCTGTCCTTACGTACTCAAATGTCACACAACACATCAGTCTCTTCAACAAATATATAACTCTTGACAACCTAACCACTATGTGATCAACATGAGAGTTCCATGTTAGACTGTTGTCAAGTACAATACCTAAAAACTTTGCCTTTTGTTTTTCTATTTTTGTAGACTTTGATAGACTGAACCACATATTCTGGGTCTTTTCCTCATTTAATAGCAGACCATTGGCATTAAACCATGATGTTGCATTTTCTTTTGCCAATTTCATATCACTTACAAGGTTATCAAGTACATGGTTTACAGATAGAAAAGTTGTGTCATCTGCATACATATATGTCTTTACATCTATATTTCCTGGTAAGTCATTTATGTGTACAAGGAAAAGAAGTGGTCCCAATTTAGATCCCTGTGGCACTCCATGTTGAACCTCGAGTATGTTTGACAGATGACTTCCTGAACTCACCACCTGGTTCCTTTTATTGAGGTATGATATGATGAGTTTTAAACTTTTATCACATATTCCATAGTACTCAAGTTTAGAAAGCAGAAGTGAGTGGTCAACACAGTCAAAAGCTTTGCTCAGATCACATAAGGTTACCTGTGCGTGCGCATGGTCCTCAAATGCTGCTAGAATGTCTCTGACTAAGAGCTCTATGGCATGTATAGCTGACCTTCCTTTTCTGTAACCAAACTGTGATGCACTTAACATACCATTTAGTTCTAGGTACTCATACATCTGCTTATATATTATGCCTTCAAAGACTTTTCCTAGTACTGGAATTAGTGAAATTGGTCTGTAGTTTGCAGGATCTGATTTGACACCCTTCTTAAAGACTGGAGTTACCTTGGATAGTTTGAGAGGATCAGGAAAAAACCCTTCTATGAGACACAGGTTTATAGAATACGTTAATGGTGCTGCAATGTAATGTATGATTTCTTTCAATAGATTGTTTGACATATTAAAAATATCTGTACTGTATGAATTTTTCATTTCTTTGACTATTTTAAGAACTTCATGTTGGCATACCTCTCTGAAGTGTTTCAATGATGATCTGGCCCTATTATGATTTAGGTTTGCTCTCTTCAGATAATCTATATGTGTTACATTGGGTTTACTGATCAGCTTTTTGATATCATCAGCACAGCTTACAAAATATTTATTGAATGTATCTGCTGGTATTTGGACTCTCTTGTCGAAGTTTCTGACTTCGCCTTTAACAGTATTAATTACTGACCAGGCTGTTTTGCATTGGCTTTTACTATTTTTTATGTAATTTGTGTTGTATCTTAGTTTCGCTAATTGCAACTCTTTCTTATACAGTTTCTTAGTGATTTTTTCAAGATCCTTAATTTCATTAGAATTGTTTACTTTGGCAAGGCGCTTCAACAGCAGTAGCTTATTTTTTAGATTCTCCAGTTCTTTGGTGTACCAAAATTTACCTTTTCTTGTTTTATGGTATTTCTTTTGAACAAGATGGGCTTTTAAAATACCTGTTAAGTAATTGTGGAATGTTTCATAAACTGTTTGGGCACTGGAATCACAGTTTTGAAATAATTTGTCCCAGTTTGTTATGCTCAACTGGTGTGTTAGTTTTATGAGATTGTGTTTTGTTAATATTAAGGTATTAGATTTTGTTAACTTTTGTCCAGCCTTGCTCTCATCTCCTTTTATAAAATGTCTTAACTTTACTGTTAACATGGAGTGGTCTGAGAAAACAAACTCCTTTACCTTGGTGGAGTACATATCACGAGCACAGTTGACAAAAGCATTATCCAAGCACGCTTGTAGTCTTGTTGGTTCTGAATTTACATGATGGAAGTTGTGCTGCCTCAGCATATTCAGTAACTTATTTACACTGGGTTTGTTACATGTTACATCAAAGCTTGAATTAAAGTCTCCCCCAATTACAGTTACATACTGTTTCCATTTCGTTATGTAGCAGAGTACACTGTCTAAATTATCTAAAAAAGTTTTATCATCTGAGTCAGGGGAATGGTAGATACATACTATGATAAGTTTCATTATATCACATATGATCCCGGTAATTTCAAAGTGTTTCTCTACAGATGCCCAACCAAGATCTAGTTCTCTAAACTCTATTTCATTTGAAACATAGATAACAGTACCACCATTACGGTACTGAGATCTGCAAAAACTGTTTCCATATTTATAACCTTCTGGTACATAGTATTGTATTTGTTCTGGTTTAAGCCAATGTTCTGATATACATAAGAAAGAATACTTATTCTGTGGCAATGACTCATCCAGAATTTCAACTTTATTTTCAAGACCCTGAATGTTTAAAAATAGGATGTTGTTGTGACTTATCTGTGAGTTAGCAGGCTGGTTTTTCACATTTTTATTTTCTTCTTGGCTTGAAACCATAAAAAATTATCACTGAATGACACAGATGTATTTTTCCTTTGGCTCCTCCTTAAGCATTGCTGTGTTGCTGCTCCAGTCGTTGTTGGTTCTGTTACTGCTGCTGCTTCTGCTGATAATGATGGTGCTTCTGCTGTTTCACTTATTTCTGGTGTTTGTTGTTCCATAACTGCTGTGCCTTTCTGTGAATTATTAACATTTGGAGTGTTCACTTGCATTAATAAAATTTCACATTTGTCTTGGAGAGGTGTAGCTTCACTGATAGCAGATTTCACATTGGATTCTACAGGATACACACACTTCCTGTCCATGAGAGGTATGACTTTTCTATCATCACACTGCACATTTGAGATTTTATTTACAAGTTCTAAAATTTTGGTTACTATTACGTTTTTTCCCAGTACATTTAGATGGGAACCATGTGTTGTGTGAAATCTTTTCCCTAAGTTGCTGATGTTCACAAATGTTACATTTTCAAACCGATTGCAAATATTTTGCATCTCTTTATTTGCAGTTTCAATTTCTTTATTTACACAAGACCATTCTATCAAGTCGTAACGGTGTGGCACTGAAAAAACAATAACATTTGTTCCTCTCAGCTCATACAGTTTTCTTTTTAGCGAGATTAAGAGATCGTTTTTTTCGTTCCTAGCTATATCATTTGATCCCGCCAGGAAGATGGAAAAGTCCTTTTTGCTCAATGAGGAAATTTTTTCTTGACTCATTGACGTAGCAGCACTGAATTTTGCTCCTGGTTTTATTGTACAGTTAAAACTAAAATTCTGACTACTTGTACGCCGAAATTCAGCGGCTGTATTTCGTCCTTGGCTGTCGGCATACAGTTCAATTTTACCGGTACTTGCTGTTCCGAGATTGCCTGTTTTCTGCCTATCTTTGCAGTAAGCGAAGTCTTGTTTGGCACTATTTATTATGTCTTTCTTGCTAACACATGTCGATATTGTCTCAGTAGAGCAGCTTAGCGGTGGAAGATTTTTCGTGAGCACTTTCGCATATGATCTTTCACTTAACTGCTGCTGAAATATTCCATGTTTTACCTTATTCACAAAGTCGTTTGATTTTCCACATGGTACACTCGCATTGTTAACTTCACTTTCACAATCCGTAGTCGAAAGAGCTTGAAAGTAATTTTCATTCACTATATTTATGTTTCTTTCGCCGTTTTCTGTATCTTGTATTATCTGTTTGCGTCTTTTGTACTTCACTTCCGTCCAATTCTCCGACATATTCGTACTTTCATGGCGCGAGTTTTTCATGTTCCGTTCACTTTTTTCTTCTTTAAGTTTCTTGATATCCATCTTCAAGGAACTGATAATAAATTGTAAACTAGACACCCGTTCGCTGAGCTTTGTAATTTCATCCTTACAACTGTCACAATTTTTCTTTTTCACGGCAAAATTCACACTTTTTCTCGGATACGCACAACGAATTTGTACACTAGCCGCCAAATAAGTACCCCACTCATAGAGTTATAATTGGTGGAGACTTAAATCTACCCTCGATTTGTTGGCGAAAATACATGTTCAAAGCCAGCCGGGGTAGCCGAGCAGTTCTAGGCAGTAGAGTCTGGAACCGCACAACTGCTACG